>NW_024412412.1:16798964-16848271 GCF_014898765.1 Herpailurus yagouaroundi
TGTCCCAAAAATAAATAAAAACGTTGAAAAAAAAATTAAAAAAAAAATTATGTGTTAAAAAAAAAAAACAACCCCTTAACATACTTACATGATTTAAACTTAGATTCCATAAAAGGGACATTCTTTTACACAGATACATTTGCAAACTCTGTGTGATCATAAAGGAGACAACTGGAAAACATTTTTTGATGAAATAGAAGAAGAAAATCTCAAAATAATGAAGGCAATAGTAGAAACTGTGAAAGGGTTAGTTACTTCTCTGGAGAAAGGACAGTCCACAGGTTCATGCTATTTGAAAGAACAGCCATTGCACAAATGTGTTAGCTTCTTTTTCTCCCTTTCGGGATTGAAGGAAAGAAAAGCGGAGGAGGAGAGACCCCAGAGAGAATAATAGGCGTGTGACCGTCTCAGAAGAGTGGTCTTTGGCTTAAGTTAAGGTGAATACAGTTGGAACAGTTGGGAACTTCAAAGCAAACTCCCAGGGAAGTGTGGATGCCATGCAATCAGGGATTAAGTTAAAATTACAGATACTGATAAAAATAGAAGGAATTAGGTACATTTGGTAATGTACATAATTAAATATTAAACTTGTTTTTAAATCTATATATATTAGATTAAAATTAAATATATTTTTATGTATACGTATTTAAATATACACACATATACACATAGGTATGTGAAACAGTGAGTATTTTAAATGCATAGGGGAGGGAGAGCAGAATGAATCAGGGAGGGAAGGAGGGAGAGAGGAGGGGACGGGGAAGAGAAAGGAGAAAATTAGATATATACTGAAACAAAATGCAATAAAATATTAACAGACGATTGGTGAAATTATAGACATTATTTCTTTCAAAAATAAATGTTTAAAAATTGTTTCGAGAGAGCGAGAGTATGAGTGAGGGAAAGGGGGAGAGAGAGTCTTTTTTTTTTATTATTATTTTTGAGACAGAGAGACACAGAGCATGAACGGGGGAGGGTCAGAGAGAGGGAGACACAGAATCGGAAACAGGCTCCAGGCTCTGAGCCGTCAGCACAGAGCCCGACGCGGGGCTCGAACTCACGGTCCGCGAGATCATGACCTGAGCCGAAGTCGGCCGCTCAACCAACTGAGCCACCCAGGCGCCCCGGAGAGAGAGTCTTAAGCAGGCTCCACACCTGATAGAGGGCTCGTATCCCACAAGCCTGGGATCATGACCTGAGCCAAAATCAAGAGTTGGATGCTCAACTAACTGAGCCACCCAAGTGCCTAAAGAAAATATTCAGTGACTATATATTTTGCTTCATTAATAAAAAGAAATAGCAGTGAATGCAACTTAAAAGACATAATATGAAAGGTACCGAGTTTACTGAAGCGGACTTTAAGAGAATCTTTTATTGAATTTAAAAATATGCCTGCTTGTTTCACTGAGAAATTACTTATATTTTTAAAACTGTGCACAAGACTTCTGGTGTCCAATCCAGCATGTAAGAAGATCAAAGTGTTGGGAAAACTAGATATTCATGAAGAAAAGAAGGAAATCGGGTCCCCATATTACAGTAGTCACAAAAATTAGCTTGAAATGGATTAAAGACTTAAGACTTTGGAAACGATAAAACTAATATCACCTAGGAAAAAGGCTTTCTGACGTTGGTCTTGAAAATTGTATTTTGGATAAGACCAGAACCAAAGCAAAAAAAAATAACAAATAGGACCCTATCAAATTGAAATTTTTCTGTGCAGTGAAAGAAACAGTGAACAAAATGAAAATGCCACCTATGGATTAGAGAAAACCTTTTCAAACTATGTATCTGATAAAGGGGTTAATCTTCAAAATATACAAGGAAGTCACACAGCTCAATAGCAAAACCCCAAATAATCCTAGTTAAAAATGGCAAAGGACCTGAACAAATATTTTTTTCCAAAGACGAGACCCAAATGGCCAACAAACACACGAAAAGGTCCTCAACATCACTTACCAGGGAAATGGAAATCAAAACCACAGTAAGATAGCCCTTCACACCTGTCGGAATGGCTACAGAAAAAAAAAAAAAGTGTGGGTGAGGATGTGGAGAAAAGGGAACCCTTGTTCATTGTTGATGAGAATGTAAATTGGTGCAGCCACTATGGAAAACATTATTGAGCTTCCTCAAAAAGTTAAAAACAGAATTACTCTATGATCCCGCAATCCCACTTCTGGCTGTATATCTGAAGGAAATGAAATCACTATTTCGAAGAGATACCTGTATCCCCTTGTGTATGGAAGCATTGTTTACAATACTCAGACATGAAATAACCCCCGTCCATCAACAGATGAATGGAAAAGGAAAACACGTATACAATAGAATATTATTTAGCCATATAAAGAAGGAAATCCTATCATTTGCATCAACACGGATGAACCTGGAAGGCCTTATACTAAGTTAAATAAAACAGAGAAAGACAATTGCTGAATTATCTCACTTCTACGTGGAATCTAAAAAAAGCCAAACTGATAGAAACACAGTAGAATGGTACTTGCTAAGCGGTGGGGGGAAATGAGATGTCGGTCAAAGGGCACAAACTTCCTGGGGCGCCTGGGTGGCGCAGTCGGTTAAGCGTCCGACTTCAGCCAGGTCACGATCTCGCGGTCCGTGAGTTCGAGCCTCGCGTCGGGCTCTGGGCTGACGGCTCAGAGCCTGGAGCCTGTTTCCGATTCTGTGTCTCCCTCTCTCTCTGCCCCTCCGTTCATGCTCTGTCTCTCTCTGTCCCAAAAATAAATAAACGTTGAAAAAAAAAAATTAAAAAAAAAAAAAAGGCACAAACTTCCAGTTATGGGACAAATAAGTTCTGGGACCTAGCGTTCAGCACGGTGACTGTAGTTAACAATTTTGTATAGTACAATTGCAAGTTGCTGATGGTACATCTTCAATGTTATTACCACAGTCACACCAAAGGTAACTATGTGAAGGTAATGGATGTGTTAACTACTCTTATTGTAATCATTTTGCAACATACATGTATATGAAATAACCAGGTTGTACACCTTAAACTTCCCCAATGTTCTATGTCAAACGTATTTCAATAAAGCTGGGGAAAAAAAAAATCTATCAGAAAACCCTATGTCCACACAAAAACCTGTGCATGAAGGTTTATGGAAGCTTTATTCATCACTGCCAAAACTTAGAAGCAACCAAAATGTCCTTCAGTGGGTGCATGGATAAAAACACAAACTGTAGTACATCCGGAAAGTGGAATATTCTCTATCAATAAAAGCAAACAAGCTGTCAAGTCATGAAAAGATCGGGAGGAGACTTAAACGTTTATAATTAAGTGAAAAGCCGATCTGAAAAGGCAACCACGTGACTCTCTACGACGTTCTGGAAAAAGCAAAACTATGGAGACAGGAAAACGATCAGTGATTTCCAAGAGTTCACGGAGAGGGAGGGAGAGGACAAACGGGGAGGACAAACAGGGGAGATTTGTAGGGCAATGAAGCTATTCTGTAAAGTGCTTCATGGTGGGGGGGGGGGGGGCACCTAGCATTATAGCTTTGTCAAAACGCATACAATGTATACCCCCAAGAGTGAGCCCTGATGTAAACTATAAACTGTAGTTAATAATAATGTGTCAATACGGTTCATCAGCTGTAACAAATGTTCTCCACTAATGCAAAATAGTAATAGTAGGGGAATCTGTGGAGGGGACAGATGGAGGGCATATGGGAACTCTTGTATTCTCTGCTGGTTTTTCTGTAACTTGATATCTGGTGAACAAAAGAAAGTTTACTTTTTAACATGGTGCCTTGATCACAGGGCTGATTTGAGGATCAGGTGAGATAATCTACAGGGAACATATACATGGCTGAGTTTTAACAGCATTACTAGATAGAATTCTTTTGAGGAAATTTCCCTAATCAGAAATTCTCAAAATGAGACTGGGCTGTTTTGTGAAATAGTTCCACGTCCCCGGAATATTCAAGTATAGACTGATTGATTGTACATTTAGTATTGATATTGAAAAGAAACACATCAGTAAAGGGATAATCAGATAGTATGCCATTTAATATCCCGTTCAATATTGAAATTTTCAGGACCTCTGAAAGGAAGTGATGTGTATAAAGCCACTTAGGAAATTATAAAAGCCAAACATTCAAGATATCGTTTGTAGCGTCTCCAGTTTTACTGCATATTTCAGCTTATTGTCAAAGAAATTTCTCCATAACCTTGCAATTAAATAGTCAAAGTTGCAGAAAACATCAGTGTTCTAATTTCAACCACATTCTACAGATGCAGAATAGGAGGAGCAAGAGATTAAGTGATTTCCCCACGATCACAAAACTAATTCGTTGATAAAGCTGAGTTTATGATTCTAACCCTTGGTTCAGGCTTCATTTTTTCATACTTTCTGCCATCATTCTTTCCAGTTAGAGTAACATTTTCAACATTTTAAACATTCTTCACTTACATTAGAACAAAGAAAACTTTGTTCTTTCTTTTTGAAGTGTCTCCTCAAAGCTCATAATCATCACCTTTTTATGGGAGAGCGTTTCCAGCTGCTGCTCGGTGCAGAAGTTCCTCCCATTGGCTGTTCTTTCTATTTCTACAATACTGAAAATCAGAATTTTAGTATCGCCAACATGTGGGCGATGACCTTTACCTACCTTCACACTGAACAATTTTCAAATCACTATCATATTACCTCGTTTAATAGGCTTGTGAAATTGGCAGGACAGGGTTTTATTTTAATCTTCATTTCCTAGGTAGGAAACAGGGACTCGGAGAAATTTCATGACTCACTCAGATTCACAGAGCTGGTTCACTGACGAAGGGGATTTGGACACGTGTCTCGTGACCCCTAACCTGGTGGTGTTCTACCTGCTGCTGTTATTGGGAAACAAAGTGGTCTTGTGCAGCACATCTAAGAGATACCGCGGCTTTGGTGCCGGACCACCACAATAAAGCAAATATTGCAAAAAAAATTTTTTTTTTGGTTTCCCAGTACGTATAAAAGTTATATTTACACTGTGCTGTAGTCTATTTAATAGGATATGTCTGAAAACCAATGTATTTACCTTAATTTAAAAATACTTGGTTGCTAAAATATGCTAACCAGGGGCGCCTGGGTGGCGCAGTCGGTTAAGCGTCTGACTTCAGCTCAGGTCACGATCTTGGGGTCTGTGAGTTCGAGCCCCGCGTCGGGCTCTGGGCTGATGGCTCAGAGCCTGGAGCCTGTTTCTGATTCTGTGTCTCCTTCTCTCTCTGCCATCCCCCGTTCATGCTCTGTCTCTCTGTCCCAGAAATAAATAAACGTTCAAAAAAAGAAAATTTAAAAAAAAATATGCTAACCATCATCTGAGCTTTCGGCAATTCATCATCTTTTTGCTGGTGGAGCCTCTTACCTCAATGTTGATGGCTGACTGATCGGGGTGGTGGTTGCTTGAAGGCCAGGGCCTGCCACGACCGTTGACTCTTCCTTTTATGAATAATTTCTCTCTAACATGTGATGCTGTTGATAGCATTTCCCCATAGTAGGAGTCCTTTCAAATTCGGAGTCAATCCTCTCGAACCCTGCCACTGAATTTATGTAATAGACAAGTTTGTGTGATACTCTAAATCATTGGTGGTCATCTCAACAATTTTCGCAGGATCAAGAATAGATTTCCATCTCAGGAACCATTTGTCGCTGTCCTCATCGTTCAGCCTTAAGAAGCAACTCCTCATCCATTAAGGTTTTATTTATCATGAGATGGCGGCAGTTCAAACCCATCTTCAGGCTCCACTTAAGATTCTCATTCTCTTGCTGTTTCCACCACACCCGCAGTTACTTCTTCCCCTGGAGACATGAACGCCTCGAAGTCCTCCATGAGGATTGGAACCAACTTCTTCCACGCTCCCATTAATGTTGATATTTTGACCTCTGGCTATGAGACCCCAAGTGAACAAATTCTGTTGGGAAAAAATGGTGCCATTAGACCTGCTCCAGGCAAGGTGGTCACAATTCTTCACTTTATTTTTTTTTTTAATTTTTTTTTCAACGTTTTTATTTTTATTTTTGGGACAGAGAGAGACAGAGCACGAACGGGGGAGGGACAGAGAGAGAGGGAGACACAGAATCAGAAACAGGCTCCAGGCTCTGAGCCATCAGCCCAGAGCCCGACGCGGGGCTCCAACTCACCGACCACGAGATCGTGACCTGGCTGAAGTCGGACGCTTAACCGACTGCGCCACCCAGGCGCCCCACAATTCTTCACTTTATAAAAAACCTAGTATCTGTGAAGCACTATAAAAGCAAAGCACAAATGAAGTATGACTGGAATTACTTAATAAAACCACTGGATTCAAAGTCTTTGCTCAGTGGAACCAGTAAGATCTTAATACTATTGAAATATATTGCGTAGTATTTGATACAGACAAAAGAACATAGATATATTTTACCTCTTACGAAGTACAGTAGAAGAAACACCTGTGAACTCTTCCTCCCCAAATACCTTGACTTTCCCTGTGTGTTTGCTTCATCTTTGCATTACCTCTTTGAAAAACTTAAGAAAAAATGTCACAAAATCTTGGGTACCTCTAACAGTACATTCAGTTTTGTTTGTTCTTAAGTAACAGGACATTTTTTTTCTGGGATGTATGCTGTCTACCGAAAATTTCTCTTTTTACCCAATGTTTCCAAAATTCTTGTTTTGTTTCATATAACAGCAGTTAGTTCATTTTCTGACAAATCATATTCTATGCAAAATCACTCAATATATTTATTACTTTTTCTATCCGTGGGCATTCAGGTTGCTGCCAACATTTTTTCTGTTGTGAACGAGGATACCGTGGTATTTTTAGGCTTATCTCGTAGGCAAGTATTCAAATTTATGACATACTTCCTTCTTGGTTTGAAATTGTTATAATAATTTGATCAGGTCTTAATCTTTTCCAGGCTAATGTTTATAAAATGGTATTTCATTGCTATCTTCAAATATATTTCCTGAAAACCTTATGAGGGTGAATTTTTTGTGCTTATTTGTAATTTGGCTTCATTCTCTTGAAATAACTCTTCATAACTTTTACCCATCATTCTACTTGTTCATTTTTCTTTAGATAGGTAGCAGGTTGGAATACCAGTCTTTTGTCAATTACGTGTATTTTATGTGTCTTCTCCCAGTTGATGGGTTGTCATTTAATGTTCTTTACAAAGTCTTGATGTACTCAAGTAAATATTTTAAGAGAATTATGATGACCAATCTTTTCTTTTATGATTAGCATTTTTAGGTGCTTTTAAAAGCCCTTCTTGGGGCACCTGGGTGGCTCAGTCGGTTAAGCATCCGACTTCGGCTCAGGTCATGATCTCGTGGTCCGTGAGTTCGAGCCCCGCCTCGGGCTCTGTGCTGACAGCTCGGAGCCTGGAGCCTGTTTCAGATTCTGTGTCTCCCTCTCTCTGACCCTCCCCCGTTCATGCTCTGTCTCTCTCTCTCTCAAAAATAAATAAACTTAAAAAAAAAAAAAACCCTTCTTCACTATGACGTTCCTAAAATGATTTTTCTAATTTTTCTTCTAAAAGATCTGAAGTTTTTGTTTCACATTTAAGTTTTAAATCCATCAGGAATTTTTTGTGGTGTCAGGAATGTAGAAGAGATCCATTTCCCTCCACCCCACCCTCTCATGGATAGCCCATTGTCCCAGTATTATGCTTTGAAAACTTGATATTTTCCTCAGTTATCTACAATGCCACCACCACATTCCTATTTGAATTTTTCATAGATGTGTTAGTCTATCTCTTGACTCTTTATTCAGTTCTTTTACCAGTTTAATTTTAGTGTCTGTACCACACTGTCTTCATTAACTATTACTTAACAATATGTCATCATCATTGGTGGGGAGTGATTTCTCAAATTCTCTTCCATCAGCATGTTGTTAATTCTTATGTGTTTGCTCTTCCATGTTAATTTTAGAATCCAATTTCTCAAAAAAGGAAGTTTCTCAAAGGGGGAAAAAAAAGAACCTGTGGCACTTACACCGAAATTGGATTGATTCTAGATTGGTTTGGAGAGGGAATACTGTTGAGTATACTGCTTGGAGCTTTATAACATTGAGATTTCCTATCCATGAACATAGAATATCTTCATTTATTTTCATTATTGTGTTTTAGGTTTCTCCATACCATTTAAAACATCTCGTGCTGGATTTATTTCTGAGCCTTTCATTTTTGTAGTAGGTTTTACTTATAAAATTGTCTGATCCTCTTGACTTCTCTGTGCAAAGAATTTTGAATTGTAGAGGCAATCATTTTAATGGAAAAATGTTTTAATTCAATATTCGAAGAGCTTGAGTGATTAAAATATTTTCCTCTAGAGATAAAATAGATTTTCTTCTGTTGGGAGCCAGGGAGCACTTCTGACCTAGAACCACTTCAGCTCCTTTAGGAATAAGTATAATCCTTGAGGGTCACACCCACCTTTCTATAGGTTCTGCTGGCCCTAGATTGCTGTACTCGCATCTGGGCCTCAGAGAAATTTTGCTTTTATGTGAATAATATTTAGTACTTATAACTCTGAAAGATGTCTTATGCAGGATGTAGGTGTTTTCTCGTGAAAAAGTCCCTCAATATCTAGTCTGTTGTTCTGCCAGAAATCAGTGTCTCAAGGTTGATTCTTGGGAAACTAATTAGCATCATTCGTGACTCCCCATTTCTACAAAAATAAAATTAGTAACTTACGGATATTGAAGCTGATGGAAGCTGGCTGAGAAGCATCTTTCTTTGGAGACTATATTTATTTGGATTTTTTTTTAACATTTATTTATTTTTGAGACAGCATGAACGGGGAGGGTCAGAGAAAGAGGGAGACACAGAATCTGACACAGGCTCCAGGCTCTGAGCTGTCAGCACAGAGCCTGACGCGGGGCTCGAACCCACAGACCACGAGTTCATGACCTGAGCCGAAGTCGGACGCTAAACCGACCGAGCCACCCAGGCGCCCCTGAGACCATATTTATTTGAAGTGGACAGTAATTAGTCATCCTTTCACACCACCACTGCCTTCTTTGTTTTTCCCCACGTCTACCATTCAGAGAGTGGAAAAATGAGAATATTTCAGTCAAGCAGCAATGTTCTGGGGAATGATTAACACATACGGGTACCAAATAAAGTCATGTGACCTATAATTTACCTTATTTGTGTACTTTTGCTAGAAGAATATTCTTGCCAGTGGTTATCAAATTCCAGTGAGGGCTGCACGTGACAGGCATGACCTAGGAATAACCAGCTAAGCAATTAGTTGTGATCGTGTTCCAACCTTGCTATATTGTCTGTTCTCCTTTGTTTGTGGGGACCTAAGTACTTGAGATTGCTCTCTTTCCCCAAGAGTTCCTGTCATCTATCACCTTTGAAATAAGAACTGCCTTATTCATCACTATGTCAACCACCTAGCCTGGTAAGACTGCCCTCATCATGGGAGGATGGAGTAGAGTATAGCATGTTTCTTTTCTGCTTGATCTTGGATATATATTCTGTTTAAATACAGATATGACACGTCACTACCTAGTAATGTGAACTTGGTGTGTGTGTGTGAGAGAGAGAGAGAGAGAATGTGAGAGAGATACATACGTTTACAAAGCTCTTATGGAATACACCAGATAAGTTGAAGCATCCAACACATATTTTGGAGAGCATCACCTACAGGAATACATAGACAGTAGATGTTTAATTCCATCTCATTGTCAATGCCAGAAATATAGCTGGAAGTTACTCATTAGGCTCATAAGGGAGGTGAGCTCCACTTCAGGCCTAATTAACACCCATGCCTGTGTCCTCCCTGATTGTGTACTTCACACATAGACAGTTTGGATTCTACCCTAATTTGTGACATGTTTTCACCAGTTTTCTGTCAAGTAACAGACGTTTATTGTGATTTTACTAAATGTACACTACACTGGATATTAGGAATATAATAAAAGGAAAGAAATCTGGTACCTGCCCTATAGGGTCTCAGAGTCTTTGGGAAAAGACAGTTGTAAGAGTGTGCAAAGTGCTTTGAAAGAGATATATACAAGATATTCAGGACAGTAACAGAGTAATGAATTCTGCTTGACAGTCAAGAGAGACTCCGCAGAAGAAATTATATTTGGTTCAAAAGGAAACAGAAAAAAAAAAATGTGTAGGAGTTTCCTAGGAGGAACATAACGGGAACATTTCAGGCAGAAGGAACACCATGATAAAGTGGTTATGGGTACAGTATGCTGCAATGAGAAAAAAAAAAAAGCTCACGGTCTGGTTCATCACTTCCTGGGTTTTGTTTGACAAGCATTCTCTTCTGAGAGAATCATTTCTTCTTTGCAAATTAGGCATAATTACCTCAGAGGGTTGTTAGAGGTTTTATTGAGATAAATTAAAAAGTGTTTACTTACCAGAGCAAATTGGCTCATAAAAATAGATCAAAAAGTGGAAGCTCTAACTTGCAAAGGCAAATAAGTCATGATAAATCATGATCAAGACATGAAGAGTAGATCATCAGTGGGTTTTAATAATTTCCAACGAAGTCCAAAATCTTCAGAGACACATCCCTGGTGTATTTAGCATTGATATTTGATGGGTTGTAGAAAGAGCTTCGAATAAATTTAAGAGTTTGAAGGTGAAGAGAAAAAAATGTTTAGCCCAAGTGTACTTTTTCTATTTTTTTAATGCAACTTCTTATTTTGAGATAATGGTATATTCTTATGCAGTTGTGGTGGTGTTGTTGTTTTAACGTTTATTTATTTTTGGAACAGAGAGAGACAGAGCATGAACAGGGGAGGGGCAGAGAGAGAGGGAGACACAGAATCAGAAACAGGCTCCAGTCTCCGAGCCATCAGCCCAGAGCCTGATGCGGGGCTCAAACTCATGGACCGCAAGATCGTGACCTGGCTGAAGTCGGACGCTTAACCGACTGCGCCACCCAGACACCCCTTTGTTGTTGTTTTAAAGAGAGAGAGAATGAGAATGAGTTGGGGAAAGGGGCAGAGAAAGGGAGAGAATCTTAAGCAGGCCTCATGCTTTGCACAGAGTCTGATGCAGGGCTTGATCCCATGACCCTGGGATCATGACTTGATCTGAAATCAAGAGTCTGATGCTCAACTGAGTGAGCTATGCAGGCGCCCCATAGTTTTGCAAAATAATACAAGGAGAACAGATGTACTCTTTACCCAGTTTCTTCTAGTGGTAATACCTTGGAAAATTATAGGCAATATCACAACCAGGATATTGACATTGATACAGTTAAGACACAGAACGTTCCATCAACACAGTGATCCTTCATGTTGCCTTTTTATAGCCCAACCCACCATCCACCTGCCCCCCTTCCACTACTTAACCCCTGCCAACCACTAATCTATTCTCCATTGCCATTTTTTTTTTGTCATTTCAACAATGCCGTTTTAATGGAATCATAAAGTATGTAACCTTTTGGGGTTGACTTTTTTTTTCACCCGTCATAATTTTCTAGATATTGATCCGGGTTCTTTCCATGTATCAATAGTTCATCCCTTTTTATTGCTTAGTAGTAGTCTATAATGTGGATGTACCACTGTTTGTTCACTTATTGAGGGATATCTGAGTTGTTTAATGTTTGGGGTACAATGAATAAAGTTTCTGTAAGCATTCACGTACAGGTTGTTGTGCAGACGTAAGTCTTCATTTCTCTTGTGTAAATACGCAAGGGTATAATTTTTGCGTTGTGTGATGTGCTTGTGTGTGTGTGTATTAAAAAAACTCCCAAACGGGTGGTCCAATTTCTCTATAATTTTGCCAGCATTTGGTGTTCTTCAAAGAAAAAATGTCTTCCATTCTAGTATGTGTACAGCGATCTCTCGTGATTTTAATCTGTATTTCCCTAAATGTGCTAACTTGTTGAGGATCTTTTCATATGCCCGTCTGCCTTCAGCAAAATGTCTCCTTGTGTCTTTTGTCCATTTTCAGATTGGATTTTTGGATTTTTACTGCTGAGTTTTGAAGGTTCTTGATATATTTTAGATACTATTCCCTTGTTGCATATGTGGTTTGTAAATGTTTTCTCCCACTCTGTAACTAACTTCTTCATCCTGTCAGGGTCTTCTGCAAAGCAAAATTACTTAATTTTGATGAAGTCTAATCTATCAACTTTTCCTTTTCTGGATTGTGTTTTTGGTACCAAGTCTCATAACTCTTTTGCTTATGCCTAAATTCTGAAGATTTTCTTATGTTTCTTTTTTCCTTTACGTTTATAGATTTACATTTCGTATTTAAGTGCATGATCCATTTTGAGGTAGTTTTGCATAAAATTGTGAGATTTAGATCAACATTTTCTCTTTGTTTTCCTCTGATGCATGCCCAATTGCCCATCATTTGCTGAAAAGACCATCTTTTATCCAGGCTATCTTTTGCACCTTTGTCAAAAATCAGTTGAGCGTATTTGTATGGATCTCTTTCAAGGTTTGTTATTCCATTCTATCTATCTATGTGTCTGTCTCTTTACCAACACCACATAGTCTTGATTTCTGTAACTACATCAAGTTTTCAAATTGGGTAGATGGATTCCTCCCACTTTTTTTTTCCAAAATTGTTTTACTTTTCACTCTTCCATAGAAATTTTAGAATAATTTTGCTTGTGTATACAAAAAGTTGTGCTGGATTTTCTAAAAAAAAAATTCATTCATTCATGCATTCATTTAGAGAGAGAGAGAGAGAAAGAAAGTGAGTGAGTATGAACAGGGGAAGGGCAGAGAGAGGGAAGAGAAAGATTTCCAAGCAGGCTCCATGCTGTCAGCCCAGGGTCCAATGTGAGGCTCGATCTCATGAACTGTGAGGCCATGACCTGAGCTGAGACCAAGAGTCTGATGTTTGGGCAACCGGGTGCTGCTGTGCTGGAGTTTTGATAGGGATCTCAAGTAACCTGTATATAAATCTAGGAAAATTAAATGTATTCACTATTTTCGATCTTGCTGTCCACGGACATAAATGTTTCTTCTCATATTGAGATCTTGTCAAATTTCTTTGTCAGCATCCTGTAGTTTTGAGCATACAAGTCTTGGACCTGTTTGGTTAGATTGACACCTAAGTATTTAATCTTTCTGAGTAATTGTAAGCGGTGCTGTGTCTATTGTTAAATTTTTGTCGTCCGTGTGTTTGCTGCCAGTATATGGAAATGCAACTGATTTTTTTCTATGTTTGTCTTGTATCCGACGACCTTACTGAACTCACCTATTCTGGGAATTTTGTTTTTATAGATGGCTTGTGATATTCTGTACGGAAAATCACGTTCTCTGCAAATAAGAGCAGGTTTATTTCTTTTGTTCCATCTGTTGTGCTGGCTAGAACTTCTAGTACTGTATTGAACACTGGTGAGAGTAAGCATTCTTGATTTGTTCCGGATCTTGGGGGAAAGCATTCACTTTTGGAATCTTGAACATAATGTTAGATGTATGTGTTTTGTAGACACTCTTGATCAAGTTAAGGAAGTTCTCTTGTATTCATATTTTCTGAGAATTTTTATTCCGAATGGGTGTTGAATATTATCAAATGCTTTAGTTGAAATGATTTTTGTTCTTTAGCTTGTAATATGGTAGATTATATTTCTAGAATATAAAAAATTATACTGATTAAATTTTGAATATTGAGCCAGCTTTGTATCCCTGGTATAAACCCTCTTTTATAGGTCATTTTATGTGTTGTTTAATTCTATTTGCTAATACTTTGTCAAGGGTTTTTGCCTCTGTATTAATGAGGAATATTTGTAGTTTTGTTTTGGTCTGGTTTTGGTATGAGAGCAATAATAGTTTTATCAAATGAATTAAAAAGTGTTTCCCCTTCTATTTTCTGGAAGACATTGTTTAGAATTTGTGGAAATTTTTTAATGTTTGATGGGATTCTCTAATAAAACCATCTGGGCCTAAGAATTTTGTGTGTGTGTGTGTGTGTGTGTGTGTGTGTGTGTGTGTGTATGTTCAAAATAAAAATTCACTTTAATAGTTATAGTGTATTTAAATGATAAGTGTTGGGGTTGTTTGTGTTTCATTCAAGGAATTGGTCCATTTTGTCTACATTTTCAGATTTATGTGTATAGGGCAATTTATAATAGTCTCTTTTGATGTCTCAAGGGTGTGTGCAATAGCCCATGTTTCTTTCTTGATTGTAATTTGTCTCTTTTTGTCTTTGCCACTCTTGCTAGAAACATTTCAGTTTAATGATCTTTTTCAAGAAACACCCTTTATTTCATTAATTTTTTCTATTGCTGTTTTCAGTTTAAATTATTTTAGTTCTTTATTTTCTTCAGCTTGCTTTATGCTTATTTTGTTTTACTTTTTCTGGATTCTTCCCTGGGCGTTTAGATTATTAGAGACTTCCTCTTTACTAGCATATGCACTAATGCTAGAAATTTCCTTCTTGGCACTTACTTGGCTGTGTCTCACAAATTTGGGTATGTTGTATTTTCAGTTGCATAAAAAATTTTTTTAATTTTCTCTGAGACTTTTTCACTTGTGGATCATTTAGAAGTGTGTTGTTTAGTTTCCAAAGATTGGAGAGTTCTCTTTCTGTTACTGATTTCTAATTTGATTGCAATGTGGTCAGTCAACACTCTGTATAACTTAAATGATTTTGAACGTGTTGAAGTTTGTCTGATGGCCAAAGATAGGGTCTATCTTGGTAAATGTTGTGTAGTCACTTAAAAAGAATGTATATCCTGCTGTTGTTGAGAAGAGTGTTCTATAAATATCAATTAGATCCTGTTGATTGATGGTATCATGGAGTTCTTTTGGGTTTTTTTGCTACTTTTCTGTCTAGTTGTTCTATCACTAGTAAGAGGTGAGTTGAGGTCTCCAACCATAATCATAGATATGTCCTTTCTCCTTTCAGTGTATCAGTTTTGCATCATGTATTTCCCAGTTAATTTGGTTTGTACACACTTAGTCATGTAGTGTTGCTGAATCTTTTTGCTGGAAGACATTGTTTATAAGTTACCATTATAATTACAAAATGTCCCTCTCTGTGTCTGAGAAATGTCTTTGCTCTGAAGTCTACTTTATCTGATGATAATCTAGCCAATTCATTTTTTCCTTTAACTCGTGTTCAAATGATCTTTATCCTTTGACTTTAAACCTGCTTACCTTATTATATTTGGAGCGAATATCTTGTAGAAAACAGAGTGGGACTGTTTGTTGATCCACTCGGCCAATTTCTTTCAACTGGTGGATTTAGGTCATTTATGATTTAATATTATTATTTTTCCACTTTAGATATTATATGTTAAGATATGTTGATATGTCATAGTATTTTCTGCTTATCTACCTGTATTCTTTCCATGCTCTTATCTTGCTAATACTTAGTTGTTTTGTAATTTTGGTTTGATCAGTATTCAGTGTTTACCTAATTACACCTTTGTAACTGGTATTTACATATAAGATAGGGAGTAATTATAATTCTTTTTTGTACAATTTTTTGTTTGTTTTCTTGTAATTAATTTTTTCATTTTCCTTTGGCTTACTTGCTTGCCCTGGTTTACTTCCAAACACTCCACCATTATTTTTAGTCTCCTTCCTTGAAAAACTACTAGTCATACTTTCCATGTCTGAAAATGCCTTTCCCTGTCTCTTCATTCTGTACATACTTGATTGATATTTGACTAAAGGTAAAATTTTATATATAACAACATAATTTTCCTTCAGAATTTTCAAGGTATTGTTTCATTATATCTTAGCTCACAGTATTGCAGTTGAGATGCCAGAAGCCATTCCTTCTTTTTTTTTTTTTTTAATGTTTATTTATTTTGAGAGAGAAAGAGCGCGTGCGCGCGTAGGCACATGCGTAATTGTGCGTGGGGGAGGGGCAGACAGAGGGAGGGACAAAATCCCAAGCAGGCTGGGGTGCTGTCAGCCTGATATAGGGCTCAAACCCACTGTGAGATCATGACCTTAGCTGAAATCAAGAGTTAGGTGCTTAACTGACGGAGCCACCCAGGAACTCTGATAGCAGAAGCCATTCTGATTCTTTTTTTTTTTTTTTTTTAATTTAAATCCAAGTTATTTAACATAGAGTGTAATAATGATTTCAAGAATAGAATTTAGTGGTTCATCACTTACATACAATACCCAGTGCTCATCCCAGCAAGGGTTCTCCTTATTGCCCTTTGCCCATTTAGCCCATCCTCCTACCCAACACCCCACCAGCAACCCTCAGTTTGTTCTCTGTGTTTAAGAGTCTCTTATGGTTTGTCTCCTTGTTTTTTTTTTTATTTTTTATTCTTTTTAATGTTTATTTTTGACAGAGACTGAGAGAGACAGAGTGCGAACAGGGGAGGGGCAGAGAGAGAGGGGGGGGACCCAGAATCCCAAGCAGGCTCCAGGCTCTGAGCTGTCAGCACAAGGCCCGACGCAGGGCTTGAATTCATGGGCTTCGACATGGTGACCTGAGCGGAAGAGTCGAATGCTTAACCTACTCAGCTACCCCGGCGCCCCTCCCTCCCTGTTTGTATATTATTTTTTGCAGAAGACATTCTGATTCTTGATGTGACCTATATTTCTTTCTCTGGAAGCTTGTCAGATCTTCTAATTGTCCTTACTGTTCTGAAATTGCTTGCAGATATTCTTGAGAGGGGTCTTTTCATCTTTTGTCCTAAGCATATATCAGATTCATTGAATCTGGAAACTCCTGTTACTCGGCTTTGGAAAAAAAATTTTTTTTAATTCCAGTATCATTAACATACAATGGTATATTAGTTTCAGGTGTGCTATAAAGTGATTCAACATTGTATACATTACTCAGTGCTCATCATGGTAAGTGTACCCTTAATCTCCTTCACCTATTTCCCCCATTCCCCCACCGACCTCCCCTCTGGTAACCATCAGTTCCTGATTGTTAAGAGTCTGTTTCTTGGTTTGTCTCTTTTTTTCCCACTTTGCTCTTTAGTTTCTTAAGTTCTACATGAGTGAAATCATATGGTGTTTGTTTTTCTTTAACTGACTTACTTCCCTTGGCATTATATTGTCTAGCTCCATCCATATTGTTGGAAATGGCAAGATTTCATTCTTTTTTATGGCTAGGTAATATTCTATATATAAACCACATCTTTTTTTTTTTACCATTCACCTCACAATGGACACTTGGGTTGCTTCCATGATTTGGCTTTTGTAAATAATGTCGCAGTAAGAAGGAGGGGTGCATATATCTTTTGGAATTAGTGTTTTATATCCTTGGGATAATTCCCCAAAGCAGAGTTACTGGATTATACGGTAATTGAATTTTGAATTTTTTTGAGGAACTTCCATGCTGTTTTCTACAATGGCTTCCCCAGTTTGCATTCCCACCAACAGTGCTTGAGGGTTCCTTTTATTCCACATCCTTGCCAACACCTGTTGTTTCTAGTGTTGATGAGTTTAGCTCTTCTGACAGGTCTGAGTTAATAACTCATTATGGTTTTGATTTGTATTTCCCTGACAATTAGTAACATTCAGCATCTTTTCATGTGTCTGTTGGCCATCCGGATGTCTTCTCCGAAAAAACATTCATGACTTTTAATTGGATTATTTGGGGTTTTTTGGTGTGAAGTTGTATACGTTCTTTATATATTTTGGATACTAACCCTTCATTGAATATGTTATTTGCAAATACCTCCTCAATAGTTTTTCTTTTAGTTTGTTGATCATTTCATTTGTTGTTCAGAAGCTTTTTATTTTGATGTAATTCCAATAGTTTCTTTTTGCTTTTGTTTCCCTTGTCTCAGGAGACATACATAGAAAAACAGGGCTATGACTGATGGGAGGGAAATTACTGCCTGTGCTGTCTTCTAGGATTTACATGTTTCAGGTCTCCCACTTTGAGTTCATTTTTGTGTATGATGTAAGAAAGTGGTCCAATTTCTTTCTTTTGCATGTAGCTGTCCAGTTTTCCCAATACCATTTGTTGAAGACTATCTTTTTCTCCTTGCATATTCTTGCCTCCTTTGCTGAAGATTAATTGACCCTACAATCACGGGCTTATTTCTGGATTTTCTATTCTCTTCTCTTGATCTGTCTCTTTTTGTGCCAGTACCATACTGGTTTTATTACTGCAGCTTTGTAGTATATCTTGAAATGTGAGATTGTGATACCTCCAGTTTTGTTCTTGTTTTTAAAGACTGCTTTGGCTATTCAGAGTTTTCTGTGGTTTCATATAAATTTCAGTAGTCTTTGTTGTACTTGTAGGAAGAATGCTGTTGGAGTGTTGATAGGGATTACATTCAATCTGTAATTTCTTTGGGGATTACATTCAATCTGTAATTTCTTTGGGTAACATGGACATTTTAACAATATTCTCCCAATCCATAAGCTTGGAATATTGTTGCAGTTTTTGTATTGTCTTCAGTTTGTTTCATCAGTGTTTTACTGTTGTCAGAGTATAGGTCTTTCACCTCCTTGATTAAGTTCCTAGGTATTTTATTCTTTTTGGGTGCAATTGTAAATGGGACTATTTGCTTATTTTCTATTTCTGCTTATTTTCTATTTCTGCTACTTCATTATTAATGTATAGAAATGCAACAGATTTCTGGATATTGATATTATATCCTGTGACTTTATTGAATTCATTTACCAATTCTAGTAGTTTTTTGGGGGAGTCTTTAGGATTTCCTATATATAGTATCATGTCATCTTTATTATTTTTAGTATTTTTAAACATTTTTTAAATTTTTTTTTTTAATTTTTGAGAGCGTGAGAACAAGAGAGAATATGAGTGGGGGCGAGGGCAGAGAGAGAGGGAGATACAGAATCCGAAGCAGGCTCCAGGCTCTGAGCTGTCCACAGAGAGCCTGACACAGGGCTGGAACTCATGAACTGTGAGATCATGACCTGAACCAAAGTCAGACGTTGAACCGACTGAGCCACCCAGGGGTCCCTATCATGTCATCTTTAAATAGTGAAAGTTTTGCTCCTTCCTGACCAATTTGGATGCCTTTTATTTCTTTTTGTTGTCTGATTGTCGTGGCTAGGACTTCCAGTACTAAGGGGAATAAAAATTGGGAGAGTGGGCATCCTTGTCTTGTTCCTGATCTTTGGGGAGAAAGCTTTGTTTTCCACCATTGCGTATGATGTTAGCTGTGGCTGCTTCATTTTGGGCCTTGATTGTGTTGAGATATGTTCCCTCTTACCTTACTGCAATTTTTTAACGTGAATGGAAGTTGTATTTTGTCGGTTGCTTTTTCCACACCTGTTGAGATGATCATATGATTTTTATTTTTTTCTCTTGTTAATGTGATGTAGCACATTGATTAATTTATTAATACTGAACCGTCCTTGCATCCCTAGAATAAACCCTACTTGGTTGTGTTGAATGATTTTTTAATGCATTGTTGGATTTGGCTTGCTACTATTCTGTTACTTGTTTTACAGTTGTTTTTGTAGTTCTTTTTTGTTCATCTTTTTCTTCTCTTGCCCTCTTGTGGTATGATGGCTTTAGTGATAGGCTTGGATTTCTTTCTTTTTATTTTTTGTGAATATATTACCAGATTTTATTGTTAGCATTGGACTTATACATAACATCGGATGCATATAGCAGTCTATTTTAAGCTAATGGTCACTTAAGTTTGAACCCATTATAAAAGCACTAACTCTTTTGTTGCCCCCCCATGTTTTATGTATATGATGTCACACTTTCCATCCTTTTATTTTGTGAATCTCTTGACTGATTTTTATAGATATAATTGCTTTTACTGCTTTTGTAAGTAAATAATCTAATACTTTCATTATGTTTGCATTTACCTGTGAAAATTTTTCCTTTCATAATTTTCTTATCCTGATTATGGCCTTTTTCTCTCTGCCCAAAAAATTCCTTTTAACGTTTCTTCTGACGCTGATTTAGGGGTGATGGACTCCTTTAACTTTTGTTTGTCTGGGGAATTCTTTATTTCTCTTTCTTTACTGAACGATCACCTTGTTGGGTTAAAATTCTCTTTATCACTGCTTTTCGCCATCTTAATCCCTATGTATCTTGGTGCTGTCCTCCTTGGGTTAATTTTAGTGGGGGCTCTCTGTGCCTCCTGAATCTGGATTTGTTTTCTTCAGATTTGGGAAGTTTTCAGCTATGATTTCTTCAAATAAAATTGCAGCCCCTTGTTTGCTCTGTTCTGCTTCTGGGATCTTGGTTATTTATGCTTGATGGTATTGCTGAGTTCCCTTAGTCTATTTTCATTTGTTATTATTTTTCTCTCTTCTTCCAGCTTGATTCCTTTCCCTTCCTCTCAAGTGCCATGAATATCTTCATGACCATTAGTTTCAATTCTTTATTAGTCATATTTTACTGTCTCCGTTTCACTTACTTGTCTTGCCCTGATTTTATCCTACTCCTTGATTTGGGGCATATTCCCCCCTCTCTCCATTTTGGCCAATCTCTGTGTCTGTTTCAGTGTATTAGAAAAGTCAGCTACCTCGCCTACTCTTGAAAGGAGTGGCTTTATGAAGAAGAGGGTCTTGCCGTGCACCGTCTCCTATTCACCAGACTCTGGTGCTTTAGGAATGTCTCCGATGCATGTCCCATGTGCCCTGTTGTTGTGGCTGAGTCAAGTTTATGTTGAGCCCAGTCACCTACAATGTCTCCTGTTGTCTGCTGTGGGCAGGATTTGGTCCCTGCGTTGTTAGTGGGCCAGTCTGGGGCCTCCTTGGGCTTGAGTTGAGTCCGACTGGGCATTTTCCAAAATGGCGGTCGCCCCGACTGCAGGGTGCTCTCCCTGTGTTGGGCCCTGAGAAGCTTTCTTTGGTGGGTGAGGCCTGCAGTCCCCCTCGCTGTTTGCCCTCAACGAAGATGAACAGAGAGGAAATCCTGTCTTCCTCTCTCCGCAGGATAAGAGTCGTTTGGAGTGGTGCCAGCCCCTGTTGGGTCTCTTTGCGTACTGTCAGACTTGTGGCACTGCTTTGGTTGAACTCCTGTCAAAGGCGTGCTGGAGGGTGGGATCCCTCAGAAGAACACAGAGGCGGGGGTCCATGGTGCCGGCAAGGTCTGAGCTGGTCTGTTGGAGGTGGGACCTGTAGCCCCCTGGGAAAACCCCTGCTGAGGCCAGCTGGGCTGGAAGGTTTGGTATGCGGATAGGGACAGGGCCAGAGCACGCTGTTGGCAAACTAGATGGAGAGTGTTAACAGGGTGCTGGTTCCAACAGGTGTCTAGGCTGGGGACAGGGTGAGGAAATGGCACCTGCCACCTCCTTGTTCCTGGAGAAGTCTCCCTAAGATCCATGCCCCTTCTGCACAAGCTCTGAGATTATTAGCACATCTCCCTCAGGCATACCCCAGGAAGTTTTTCCAACAGCTGCTTCTGTGCTTTAGCTCCACAGGGCTGTTTGTTATGCTGTCTCTTTAAGGGCAGGAACTCCGTTTCCTACCTCCCTCTGGCTGTCACAGAGCCAAGCCCACTGATGTTTTTAAAGCTCCAGGTGTTGAGCCCTACTGATTGTTAAGAACTTGGGAAGCCAGGACCCCCTGGTTTTCAAAGCCAAATGTTAGTTAGGGAGATTCATCTTCCTTGCATGAGTCCCCAGTGCCTGGGGTGCCTGGCATGGGGTCAGGCGGTCTGCTCCTCTCCCTTCTCCCTACCTGCAGTGTCCTTCCCTCCCGTGGACAGTCCTTTGGGTCCATTTGGCTCCTGATCCTATCTCTGCTCTCCTACCCTCCTTGATACAGCCTCTCCTTTGTTAACTGCGGAGAGTCTGTTCTGCCAGACTTCTGGTCATTTTCTGGGTTATTTATGCTGATGTGGGTGTTATCCAGATGTACCCGTGGGTCAAGGTGAGCTTAGGATCCTCCTCCTCTGCCAATTCTCCAGAAGTGCTTTGGAATTAAAACAAAAACAAAAACAAAAACAAACAAACAAAAAACCAAGATATCCCCCCTCTATTGTCTTTGTTCTCTTTTTGGAACTTGTTATTCAGATGATACATCTCCTAGACTGGTCCTTTGATTTTTTTTTTTTTTTTATGTCACTTCTTTTTCTCATTTGTTACTCTATTTTATGTGACATTTCATCAGTTTCACCTTTTAATATCTATTGTTTTCATTTCTGCCATAACCCTTGTAAGTTCTAAGAGGTGTTTTTATATTATGAAGCTCCCGTCTTTTTGTTGCATTGTCTTCTCAGCTGATGGATGTAACACCTTTGCTTATCATTTTCAAGACCTAAGTTAGCTTTTCACGTTTTCTTTTTCTGCGAAATTTATATTTTCTCCAAATGGCTTATTATTTATTGCCTTTGTTTTTGTCTTTTTCTTTTCTCCCCTGCTGGAGGTCGTCTCCAGATGTCGGTAATCATGAGTTGTCTGATCATATATGAGTGAAGGACCAAACATAGGATTGGCAGTGAGACTGTAGGGTGATCAGGTTGGACACAGCTTCTGGGAAAGTCTAATGTTGGAAATAATCGGAGTGGCTTTTTTCCTCTCGGGCTAATCCCATTCCTTAGAGAAGGTTTTTCCCCATCTGCTACCTGGAAGTCAAGGGTGGGAAAGCGTGAGCAGGGAAAGAAGCATGGGGGGGATTAGCATTCAAACTTAATCCTTTGGGTTTCAATGAAGTATGTTGGCCTCACCTGTGCTTTCTGTACGCCAAGGCAGAGGCCCCTCATTTTACCCTCTCTAGAATTTCCCCTTTTACAGTAGTGAAGAAGGGAAGTTATCCAGTGTCAAGAAAAGCGATCTAGGCTTCTACGGAAAAAGATTTAAGAAATTTATTTTGTATATCAGCCCACCCCTCTTCACTCCTACTGAAGAGGTACCTGGTGCCACCTATTTGAGTCTCTTTAAAATTCTGTTGATTATTTCTTGAATTCTGGGCTTTAAATCAGATTTATTTTTTTTTTTTTTTTAGCTTTAGCTTTCTGCTGGTTTAGAATTTGAATTGCTTAGGCTTCCTGAGTAGATTACCACTTATCTATGCCCATGTTTCACCTACCAAACTGTGTGTTGTTGTCTCCTGTCTTGCTCTCTCCTTCTGCCTTCATTTCTCGAAATTACATTTATTGACATGAGATAGAGCTTCTGTGTTGTGGGGAAACAAAGTTGGATGCTTGGGTTCAATCTTCCGTAACTATGGAATCCCATATTCGAAAGGTGTTCCTGGATGGTACGTAGGATTCGGAGATTGGAGAGTAGATCCAAAAGCGTGGCAGGGAAGAGAGAGAGAGAAAGAAGGGGTGATAGGCCCTGAATTGGGGCGAATTGTGAGGTAGGCAAGGTGCATGGAGAAAGTCAGACTTGCTTCTACGGCCTCTGCCTAGATGCTTACATCTGCTTGCTAGAAAGCAAGGCATTTTTTAAAAACTCATGGGTAATGACCTCCAAAATTGCCTCATTACTTTTCCCTGGGGATTGAGTTGGGCACAGGTAGCAGTAAAATTCACCTGGCCCCACCTAGGACTCACTTCTTGGTGTCCCAGGGCCCTAGTGGACCATCTCCCTGTCTCGTCATCAGGACTGTTGTAATTAGAATGAGATCAGCCACCAAGACAGAAACAGACCAACCCAGGTCTTAACCTTAACCTTACACTGAAGTGCACCAAGGTTCTTTATACTTGACTGTTTATGCCTTGGAAAACGTAATACCCCAATCTCCTCGTTCTCTTCCTGAATCAGGTTTGTGTTTGGCAAAGGGTAGTATTTCAGCCAAACCTTCTTCTTTTTTTTTTTTTATGTTTGTTTATTTTTGAGAGACAGAGACAGAGCACAAGTGGGAAAGGAGCAGAGAGAGAGGGAGACAGAGAATCCGAGGCAGGATCCAGGCTCTGCGATGTCAGCACAGAGCCCAAGGCGGGGGCTCAAACTCTGGAACCTTGAGATCATGACCTGAGCTGAAGTCGGTGCTTAACCGACTGAGCCACCCAGGTGCCCCTTTCAGCCAAACTCTTTAAAAAGTCCTGTTTGCTTTACTTAAGATACGCAATAGGCAACTTCTATTTCTAACTTCATTTTCTCAGCTTGTATGTTTTTTTTCTTTGTAAGTCACCTCAAATCCATTATGGAACAGGAGGTATGTTAATTACTAAAGTGAATTCAATACAATAAATTTCCTCAATTTGGATTTTTTTTTTTTCTATTTTGGTTCACTGGTTTTCTGGAAACAGGAAATAAAATAATTACCAGGTAAAAATTCACTTTCATCTTACATTTTGCATCAATAAATGATTAGTTTGACATTATATGTTACTCCACTAAGATTCCTCATTGAAATAATCTGTCATTTACAGAATTTGAAAGCAAGTTAATTTCCAGTGACCTGTACTGAAAATCCTACTCATGTTCAACATTTGGTGAGCTAAATGCAAATTAATTAGGAGCATATGGACAAAATTTCCCTTGAAACAGGCACAGATCTATCAATGCGAATATATGTACTTGATTACATATCAAGTGCAGGCACTACATAAAATGTTTTAAATAGCTATTTAGCAAAAGCCATAATCCACTGAACACATCACCATGATTTCCTATGATTTGACATTGAGGACAGAAGTCTGTAAACTTTGTAAAACATCTGTCTGGGAAACCATGCATGGAAGTCAAAACTTCTGTAAGAATAGAAGACAGCATCTAGTTTAACATAACCAGTCTATTTGGGCAGGGTGCCACCCCTCGTGACATCTCTCATGACAAGCATTTAGATAGTAAGTTTTGAGAATGTTTGAGAGAGAAAGAGATTGAAGGAGAATCTGAGCTGTGTTAGATTATATGGGAAAACCAAGGGTGCAAATTTCATGAACGTGGTTAGGAGTCTGCATTTTCTTATTAGAATCAGCATTTGGGGTCTTTGATTCATCCCAGGACAAAGATAGAAGGTCCCATGAATGTGCAGACCCACCCAAGTTCATTTAAATAGTGCAGATCTATCACTGGCCCTTTGAAGGTGGCCTTCCTGTAAGTGAGCACCAGAAAGTCAGGTTGAGCCCCACAACATCTGCCCAAGCTATTCACCCAGGGCCATGTTCCCATGTGTTTCTTAACCCTTTATATACTTTGTGTGGGTCTGGCATTTTGTTGCTGGACTTTCAGTGCCCATCAGTTTTGGAGATCCATTTGAATACAGTGAGCTCACTGTATTTAAACTCAGTTGAATATTTAAGCTCTTACCCCTCTTCTATGTTAATTGAGTGGATTAAAAAAAAGCAAGGTCTCAAAGTTTGTCAAAAGCTCACTTTTATTGCAGTAAAACGCACTGATATTAATTATGCCAGATATGTATCAACGTAGGATGGTGTAGGCAAAGGAATTCCCAGAATTTTAAGCCCTACCCGGATGCGTGTCTGGGTACCCAGGGTTAGCAAGTGGACTAACAGATGGGTCTTGACAAATCTGAAAGGGGTCAAGGGAGCTTCCCATTTTCAGTCAATTATAGTCACTACTTTGACACCTCGTTATTTATCATTTCTGCTACCAATAGCTGGTAGAAAAGGAAAGAGCTGCAACCATAAAGACGAGAACAGTCGTGATTATGTGACTCTTATATGTAGATCCTTAGGCATTTGATGTGGTTTCTCCTTCAAAATTAATCTTCACGTGTTCCATCGTTAACACCCCATTGTACTCCTTGATTTTTAACATCCTCAGTTTGAGAGAGGTTTTTTCCACCAGTCCACTGCCTTATGAAAATTTCATTGCCTCCTCGGTGTATCCTCCTGATCCATGGGAACAATTTCCATAAGCAAACTAGCAGGCCACCTGGATGAGATGGAAAATTCCCAAAATTCTTTCCAGAGGGAAGCCCGAGGGAGTGAGGCTGCCTGGCCCTTAGTACATCTGTCATGGCACTTGCTTTTTCTTCCACATATACTGCTATTCTCTACCCTTCCACTGACACTTGGAAAACCTCTAACTATAATTCTAACCACACAACTATCACCACTTCAATGAAAATTTCCTCTGGACACAATTATGCATTCACTTCTCTGTATTCCTAGTGCATTTACACATAATACAGGGTAGGATTTATTCTGTGGCTCAGAATGACCTTTTTGGATATCTAACTGCCCATCAGACCGTGGGGTGTCATGGGGAAGGGACTTTGGTTATTCTTGTTATGCACAATAACAAGAAAAGTGGAGAAGTCAAAAGATTGATTCTGGTCCCATCTGTAACATTAAGATAACTTGGGCATAAGCACACAGTCAAGAATAAGTGAAATACAAATAGAAAAAGCCACATCCATTTCTTCTTACCTCCAGTACTTAGGTATTCTTACAATAAAATCAAATATTGTTTTGGTTACAAGATTTTCATATATTAAGACCATTATTTACAAGTTGACATCATTTTTAAGATTGTAGAAGTGTTTAGTAATCTGATGGCATTTTACGCAGTGAATAAGTAAAATAAAGGAAATTAACTATAGAAGGAGTTCATTATGTAAGAACTATGTTTACTCACACTATCCTTCCTGTCACTTCCGAAGCATGATTTTTGTAGATAAACATTGAGATACGCCAAAAACAGTCATCATTGGTTTTTTATACAAATTGTTTTCCTCTGAGGGGATTAGGTTGGATTAAAAAATGATTACACTGGAAACTAGGACTTTTTTTTCTTAATATCACGAAGACTTTATTTTTGATTCATTGTGGTATAGAATAATGGTGATTTTAATACTTGGCTGCATTCACAGTCTGGAATTTCAATGGTTGACCCTTGATAGCACTTGATGTTCTGAAAATCACAGCTGGCCATTGTATATTTCAAATGCGTTTCACATTCCAGCCGACTTCTCTTTGTTCTCAGGAAGGAAAGGGTTATTGGAAGGTATCTAAACCATTTCTCTGCCTTCTTAGGAACACCAGAAGCAAACTTGGCCCTAAGCAGAACCCCTTACAAGCATGAAGTGGTGTTAAATCAGGGTCTTTCCGGGGTTGCTGTGTACCAATTACTCATCTAGAAATGCTTTTAGCAAGATATTCTTAGTCTGTCTAGAAAAGATTGTTTATTGCCAATAAACCTGCAATTCACGGGTAGCGGCTGCCCTGAAGAATGAATGTTGGAACCAGAGAAAGCTACATGATACTAGAAGATAAATAAGCTAAGAGAGCCTAAATTCAATGGCAGCTTCTTGCTAACCTATCCCTCACACAGTTCCCTCTCAGAAATCAAAATCCATCCCAGAAAAAAAAAGGGACTCAGGAAGTTCTGTCTGCTGGACTTGGGAATCCCTAGGTATTGATGTCACACATGCTTTGAATTATATAGTATATATTTTACTAATCATCAATAACAGTCTGTCAGGTATGACTCCTACTTCATGTGAATCTGTTGACAATTAAGGCCTTTGTGTTCACTCATTTTAAAAATCATAGAAAAGGGGCGCCAGGGTGGCTCAGTTGGTTACGCGTCCGACTTCAGCTCAGGTCGTGATCTCGCGGTTTGTGAGTTCGAGCCCCCGTGTCGGGCTCTGTGCTGACAGCTCGGAGCCTGGAGCCTGCTTCGGATTCTGTGTCTCCTTGTCTCTCTGCCCCTCCCCAACTTGTGCTGTGTCTCTCAAAAAATAAACGAACGTAAAAAAACTCATAGAAAAATTCAACCTTAAAAAAGGAGTAACCGTAATCACACATTTGACTAAAAACAAGTTAACTTTAGGTTACTCTACCTTTCCTGACGTTTGGACCCAGTCCCGGTGGAGGGGGTTCTCTGCTCTGCTCTTATGTTCTCTTTGGGTGTTAGTAAGCATGTAGGACATTCTATTGGAATAAATACTTTACAATTACTTGTACAGATATCTGCTCGGTCTGGGACTTGTCTGACAACAGTAATGATCTCATTAGTTATTTTAATAGTTTAAATAGTGCCTTGGAGAGTAAGAGGATCTGCCGTTAAGGGAGGAAGAAGCACAACTGAGTTGTCTCATTAATGAATTGAGCCCCTCATTAGCTAATCTTTTCCCAAGTCTCTAATGATGTCCTGGTTAATGGCCACAAGAAATACAGAAGTATTTTAATAGAGGGTTCTCAATCTAAAACCTTTGCAGCTGTGACATCAATTACTTTGTACATAATAATAACACAATAAAAGCCGCCAACTTCTACTGAGTGCTTACTATATGCCAGACGCCTGTGGGAATAGAGAACGCCTAAGAAGACAAACTGAACCCATGCGCCCGCCCAGTGGATGTCTAACTCCTGGTATACACACACTTATTAAATTGGGTCAATTGACATAGTTGGTCAACTGTTCAAAAGTGTACAGATGGTGAGCACAGGTGAATCTCGAAGGTTCATCGTTTATAAGAAAATCTATATTGCGTCTTGATGCTGTGGAGAAGAAAATTCCTTTCTCCCTAGCAGCATAAATCCACCCTCCGGGGTAGTAGAGGAGAAGGTTTTGTTGTTTTTTTCGCTATTTAATCTTCCTAATTTCTATTTCAAAGCAGAAAAAAAAAAACCAACAATGAATATTCGCCTGCCGAATGTAAGGCACTGTAGTCAGGTGGTATGGAAGAAAGGGAGAATGCTTCAGCGTCCTTTTCAGTTAGTCTCTGATGCCTTGGCTGTTGATTCAGAACATCTAGGTACACATCGAATCCTGAGCAGCACAGAGACTTTGTCAGAGAACTGAACCCCTTTTGCCTGGTACAAACCGGTGTTTGGACCCAAGAGCACAGGTGCTGGGAGTCAGAAAGCCTGCATGCAAGTTCCACCTCTGCTTTTACCAACTGTATGACTTGGCCCAAGTGATTAAGTCTTCCCATTTGTCCCTTTGCTCATCTCTAAAAATAGACATCATGTAGGAGCACACACTAAATAGCCAATAGATGGTAGCTGTTGTTACTTTGTTGACTGTTAATAATGGAATTACCACTTGGGGCAGTTCATCCCCATGGTTTGATGCCTTTGTTTTCACTGCCCAAGATTTTAGTACCCCTCCCTGTCAATCTTGACTTGAACCTTGCCCCAAATCTCAGTTTATCAGCCTTCAACTTCCCACCCAGTAGTTAGACCTTGCGCCTTTTATATCCTTTCCACCAATACCATTACTTTCTCCATCCCCCCGACCCCAGCCCGTGGGCTGTATTTCTGCCATATTCAAACTGATGCCCACTTGTTTTTGAGTATTAGCTGGCCCAGTGATTTTTTTATTCCTGCCCCACTTAACCGCTGGATACCCTTAGAGCTCAGAAACATCCTCAACTGGGGCTAAGTTTGCCTTTTGTACCATGAATTATTTGTGTAGTTGGGAGCGCCCATTGTATTAGGCTATGTTGCTCAGGTTCCCTCCCTCGCTTCTGTTCCCTCCTTGTTGGCTTAGGTGCCGACATGCCTCATGTGTGACAATTTTATATAGTAGGACATAGAAAAAGGAACTCACGGCCACTTCAGCCTAGCATTTGCTGTTCCACGTAATCTTAGCTCCTAAAATACTCGGGCAGTTGACACAAAACTTAGTCTTTTACTACCCATTTCCGTATCAGTAGAATCTATTAGTAATTAAAACCTGAGTTTTATCTTTATGTTGGCAAGCTGGTGTGGATACAAGGGGTACGATTAAATGGGAAATAGAAGTATGTCTCAAAATCCTTATCCAAGTTCATCAGTCTGCAAGAGAAGTACAGCAATTATAATTTAGTATTACTATAACGTGTCATTAATAGCATTCAGCATTATTTTAGCAGGAGTCATAGATAGGTATCTGAGATACAGCAGAAATCATAATCTTTGCCCTACAGACAACTCGTCCCCCGGATTCTTCATGCTTCTCGATAGGTTCTGTTTTGATTCTAGTCACGCAAGCTTACACGCTTGGAGGTATTCATATATTATTTTACCAGAAGATATAAATACACAGCTGGCAGTGTCTTTTAGATAGCGTTGTATTAAAACTAGCCAAACATGATTGCTGATAGAAACATCTTTTTGTTATTTCTTAGAAAAATTTATTATTACGACTATATTTTTTGGAGCAGTTTCACATTCACAGCAAAATTGAAGGGAGGTACAGATATTTCCTATATACTCCTTGCCCCTATGCATGAATAGCGTTCCCCATTATCAGTGCCCCACCCCCGCCACCAGAGTGGTTCCTATATTAAAATTGATAAACCTACACTGATGCATTATAATATGTATATCCTACGATACCACATAATATATAATACCATAATATTACGGTATTACACAGGATATTGTCACTGCCCTGAAAATCCTCTGTGCTGTGCCTATTCATCCCTCCCCACCACCACCAACCCCTGTCAACCATTGAATTTTTTACTTCTTACATACGTTTGTCATTTTCAGAACATCGTATTGTTGGAATCCTACAGTCTTTAGTTTTTTTAAGATTGGCTTCCTTCACTGGGTAATAAGCCTTTAAGTTTACTCCATGTCTTTTCATAGCTTGATAGCTCATTTAAGTGCCGAAGAGTATTCCATTGGATGTACAACAGTTTATCCATTTGCCTGTTGGTTGTGCAACAGTTTTTATACTGGATATTTAGTGCTAGACAAATGCTATTCAATAATCAAAGCAGAACCCCGCGCTGCCATACAATGTAACAGTTTGACTTTATTACAAGGCTTAGATCTTATCTAATAATGTTAATATGTTGTGTCAGGATAGGTTGTCCTCTGTGACGACCCCAAAATCTCAGCCCACAAAGGTTTATCTCTCGTGCCTACAAAGTCCAACGTGGATGTTCCTGGACAGCAGCACTCACACCCCCTGGGTAGTGACTCAGGAGTGCAAGCCCTTTCCACTTTGGACGCCTCCTCCTTCTCTATGCGTGGCCTCCAGGTCTGCTGTGTGAAGGGAAAAGGGGAGCACGAAATCTTCCCCTGGGGTGTTCATGGCCAAGTCTGGAATTATAATGTCCTCCTTCATTGCAGTGACTAGAAACATGACTCCCACATCTCTGCAAGGAAGACTAGGAAATGAATCTTCCAAGGTCCCCAGGAGGGAAATTAACTGCATTTGTAAACATAGGATTGTCCTTGCTATTCCCTTAACAGTTGAGATTATACCTAGAATGTAAATAAATGATATGTATTTAGTATCCATATGGCAATACCTTTAACTGTTTTAGATTATAAAGGATAGAACCAAGGTCCATGTAATTCTCAGTGTAGAGTGCCTAGCGCATATATAGATGTTCAGAATGAAAGCTATACATACGTTTAGGTGTATTTCAGTAAATACAGGGGATTGTGGAGAGCGGAAAAGACAGAGCAAAGCAGGTCCATCGATTAGCCAGTACTAATAATAAATTGGAGAACTGCAGAAATAAACAGCCCAGGAATGAATTAGGCAATGTTTTACTGTAGAAATTCTACCAGAATACGGTCTGGCTCCTATGCTTCCCAAATGTCCTACATAAAACCATTAATACTGTAAAAGGCCTCCATGAAGAATGGAATTTCCCCCAATTGAGTGGGCATAATTTTGTCTGCTGCCAGATGAAGGAACTTTCTGAAGCAATTGTTACCATGGAAGGTGAACAAAAAGGCTTTGTGCACGGGCAACCAAGAAATCTAAACCTTCTCCAAGAGACGCCAACCAGCTTCCAGGTTGCAGGCACCCAGAGCGCATACTCTATCAACCATTGGCATATTTTGCTTTTTGTAACAAAAAGTTTCTTTCTATAATAGGGGCAATTAGTCTTGTACTCAGTTGGGGGTTCAACTCAGCTTCTGTCTCAATAAACAGAACCAGGGCGGGATTAGCTCTGGTGCAGGATACCTGCCAAGCAGCAATCCATACTGGATGGATGGAAATAAACCATTCTTAAAAAGTCCTGTTTTGGCCTTAAACATTTCCTCATGTTTTCACTGCACTGCCAGAGCTCACGCACATGGCCCCTCAAGCCGTGCAAAGTCCCAGGGGCCACACCGTTCTAGGACTATTGTGTTCTCTATACCGTATTTGTATATGGGAAGCCTTTAGGTTGATAACGTATGTACTCACTCCAGGATGGTTTTTGCACAAAAGAAAACTGAGTGTGTTAACACCTTCCTTCAGATACTCTCAATGTCCCTTAGTGCTTTTAGGATAAAGCCCCAAACCTTTTCCACAGCCGCTGGCCCTTGCTGTCCTCTGGCCTTTCACTGTCTCTACAGCCTCCTCTCTCCCCACCTGCCCGCACCCAGGCTTCTTTCCATTCCGGGGTCCCCCCCCCCATCCTGCAGGCCACCCCATCCCTTCCAGCTATCTGTTCTGAGGTCTGATTCTAGTTCAACTGTTCCATCCTTGGGGAACCTTTTTTTTTTTTTTTTAAACCTTGCAGACGAGGTGGAAATCGCTAACATGTGCTCTCCTGCAGCACGAACCATGTCTCTGCATCACTTCACGTTTCACACGCGTTACATACGAATGTAGGTCATATGCACGTTACAGGAGGTGGTGACCACACGGGCCTCTGACGTTTTTCTAGATACCTCCCTGAAGAGTGTGAGGGCTATTGGTGAGAGCCAACGATAATTGGTCTCTCTGGTCTGCAGAGATTTTCTAACCCCTCGGAAGCCTTCTTGCAATCATTTTCCTACTTAGTTGCTAGATATTTTTTTTAATTTTTTTTTCTAACGTTTATTTATTTTTGAGACAGAGACAGAGCATGAACAGGGGAGGGGCAGAGAGACAGGGAGACACAGAATCGGAAACAGGCTCCAGGCTCTGAGCTGTCAGCCCAGAGCCCGACGTGGGGCTCGAACTCACAGACCGCGAGATCATGACCTGAGCTGAAGTCGGACGCCCAACCGACCAAGCCACCCAGGCGCCCCAGTTGCTAGATATTTAAAGTAGTTGACTTCTGTAGGCATGAACTCCCGAGGGCCAAAAATGTGACCTATCTGGGAGCAGTTCTTAAACTTGGCTTAACGTGCTGTAGCATAGTCTTGTGACTTATGGCACTGATGCTGTAAAACCTGGGCCTCGCGGTCTGTCCCTGAGTAAGTGGTGTTTTCTCCTCTGCAGTATTGCTTCGAACAGCGCATCCGTAGAGCAGGTTTCATTTCTTGTTACGTTTATTTATTTTGAGAGAGGGGGGGGGCGGGGACAGGATGCGGAGCAGGCTCTGAGCTGTCAGCACAGAGCCCGATGCAGGGCTCGAACTCACGAACCATGAGGTCGTGACCTGAGCAGAAGTCGGACGCTCACTGAACTGACTGAGCCCCCCAGGTGCCCCTGTTTGATTTTTTCTTTTTTTACTGTTTCATATGAAAGCTACCAACTACTTCAATTTTTATGTTTCCTCATTGCACATAAGTCTATCTCCTTACCTGGTTTTTATGTGTATACAAGCTCTTACCAGTTAACTGCTTTAGTGGCTCAATCCTATATGACTGCTTCTACTTTGCTTTGCAAAATACCCGAAAATGCAATATCGAAGAGACCTACATATCAGCGTTACATACATACAGACACAACGATACAGTTAGCATCTGTCTCGTGTCCCAGACTCTGAGCTTCCTGAACCCAGACACCATGTTGCTCTTGAGAGCATTTCCAGGGCAAGGCTAGTTCCTGGGACGTAGCTGGCCCGCAGTGTGCCTTATTGTGGGTCTTAGGGAAGCACTAGAAGTTAATCAGCCTTTACTTTGAAGGGAGCCGGGTCATTCCTAAGCAGAGCCTCACAGGTCAGGAGGTCGTGTTCCAGGTCACCTTGGCCACAGCTCTGCCCTGCTGTTAGTTGCATGCTCCCGGTACCCTCATCGCCCCTGCCGATTTTGCTTGTCTTTGTCCCACTCCCCCTTCATCATTCTGTCTTATAAACTGCAAGTCCTTGGTCCTGGGTTCACACACACCCAGGTGATGGCAAGGCAAGGTCGATCGTCCGTGAATGCTTCCCACGCTCCGTTGTACTCACCGCACGGAGCTTTATGCTTTCAGACTTTCCGCCTTAAACGGCGATTCATCTCTTTCAGGGCGTTTACCCCCATAGCCACTATTCTGTCACTGTTTCTTTCCATGGCGGCGTTAATGGGAAAAAAAAACAAAAAAAAACAAAAAAAAACCTCTTAGGTTCGTCAGGAAAAGAAATCTTGAACCTCCAGAGGGATTTGGATTTCTCGGAGATTTAAATTGCTTCTTCAAGGCTCTGACAGACACGATCGTGTTGGTATTTACATATAGACAGATTCTTTGGTAAAGTCAAGAGTCTATCATCTCGAATTATACGTTCTAGGATGTTAACTGCCTTTTTTATCCATGTGGGTGCCATAGGACCCGCTGGCGGTACGCCCACACTGTACCTATTTGTAGACATGTATTAGCAGGGACAGTCTTGGTTTCTTTTAAAGGGCACTCAAATACATTCTGAATTTGACCTTAATTTTAAATTAATTCTGCATTGGCTGCATAACAGCCCATTTGCCTTTGACAGCGAGGAGAATGGGCATTAGTAAGTCACCCAATTGTCATTAGACCAGTTTGCCATCGTTACAGACTTCCCGAAGAAGGAAGCTAGGAAAAGAGCTCGTTGTGTTTGAGATTTATCTCCCTCAAGATCCAAACCCTGAGGCCTTCTTCTGTTGATCTGTGTTCTCTTGCGTGACCCTTTCCTTCTTTGTGACATGCCAATGGGTCTAACTCTTCCCAGTTTCCTATCAAATGTAGTTTTTTATACTAATTAATACTCTCACCCATAACGCGTCTTTAATTTGTCTCTTAATTCTTGACCTGTTTCAGGCAGTGTTGCTGACAACCAGCTGTCTGGCCTTGATCCTATAATGCTTCCTTTCAGTTACATAATGGGTGAACCTGGACCTCAGAGGGTCAAGTTCAGACACATCTTGATATATGTAATCTGTTGGTTACAAGCTGTTTTTTTGTATGGTTCCTACTCATACACACTAACTTTCCACTGGTTTTGCAGTAAAATTCTTTTTTTTTTTTTTAATTTTTTTCAACGTTTATTTATTTGTGGGACAGAGAGAGACAGAGCATGAATGGGGGAGGGGCAGAGAGAGAGGGAGACACAGAATCAGAAACAGGCTCCAGGCTCTGAGCCATCAGCCCAGAGCCCAACGTGGGGCTCGAACTCACGGACCGCGAGATCATGACCTGGCTGAAGTCGGACGCCTAACCGACTGCGCCACCCAGGCGCCCCTAAAATTCTTTCTTTAATGACAAAACTTATTTATACCAAGGACTAGCCGTTACGTAGCACAAAGTGGGAGATGTTATTTATACTTGAACTTCTATATAAACATTTATTTTTTCTAATATATTTTTATTTGTGAATTTTAATTCCAGTTAACATACAGGTTATATTACTTTCGGGTGTACAATATAGTGATTCAGCAATTCCATACATCACCCAGTGCTCATCACAACAAGTGCCTTCCATACCCCCCATCCCTGTTTCACCCATATCTGCACCTACCTCCCTTCTGGTAACCATCAGTTCTCTATAGAGAACTTTATATCCATTTATCAGTCAATGAACACTTGGGCTGCTTCCACATTTTGGCTATTGTAGATAATGCTCCCATGAATATCAGGGTACATGCATCCCTTTAAATTAGCGTTGTTAGGGGTGCCTTGGTGGCTCAGTCGGTTAAGCGTCCGACTTCAGCCAGGTCACGATCTCGCGGTCTGTGAGTTCGAGCCCCGCGTCGGGCTCTGGGCTGATGGCTCAGAGCCTGGAGCCTGCTTCCGATTCTGTGTCTCCCTCTCTCTCTGCCCCTCCCCCGTTCATGCTCTGTCTCAAAAATAAATAAACATTAAAAAAAAATTAAATTAGTGTTGTTATATTCTTTGAGTAAATACCCAGGAGTGCAATTGCTGGATCTTAGGATAGTTCTATTTTTAACATTTTGAGGACCCTCCACTTTGTTTTCCACAGTGGCTGCACCAGTTTGCAATCCCACCAGCAGTGCAGGAGCGTTCCTATTTCTCCCCATTCTCCCAACACTTGTTGTTTATTGTGCTGTTGAACTGCCATTCTGACAGGTGTCAGACATTATAGTTTTGATTTGCATTTCCCCGAGGATAAGTGATCATAAGCATCTTTTCATGTGTCTGTTGGCCATCTGGATGTCTTCCTTGGAGAAGTGTCTGTTCATGTCTTCTGCCCATTTTTTAACTGGATTATTTGGGTTTTTTTTTGGGGGGGGGTGTTGGGTTTTATAACCTCTTTATATATTTTAGATACTAACCCTTTATCAGATACGTCATTTGCAAACATCTTCTGTCATTCTGTAGGTTGCCTTAGTGTTCTGATTATTTCCGTTGCTGTGTAGAAGCTTTTTATTTTGATGTAGTCCCAATAGGTTTTGTTTTGATTTGCTTTTGCTTTTGTTTCCCTTGCCTCAGGAGACATAGGTAGAAAAAAAGTTGCTATGGCTGCTGTCAAAAAGTTTACAGTCTATATTCTTTTCTAGGATTTTGATGGTTTCGTATCTCACATTTAGGTCTTTCATTCATTTTGAATTCATTTTTTTAATGTTTTATTTTTTTGCAAGGGAGAGAGAGAGAGTCCCAAGCAGGCTGTGCACTTTGAGCGTGGAGCCCAACATGGGGCTGTATCCCATGAACCATGAGATCATGACCTGAGCCGAAATCAAGAGTCAGATGCTTAACCAACCGAGCCACCCAGACACTCCAGTTTTGAATTTATTTTTGTGTATGGTGTAAGAAAGTGGTCCGGTTTCATTCTCAGGCATGTCATTGTCCAGTTTTGCCAACACCATTTGTGGAAGAGCCTGTTTTGCCCATTGCGTATTCTTTTCTGCTTTGTCGAAGGTTAACTGATGACATAGTTGTGGGTTTACTTCTGGGTTTTCTATTCTGTTCTATTGATCTGTGTGTCAATTTTTTTGCTGGTACCATACTGTTTGTTATATTACTACAGCTTTGTAATATAACTTGAAGTGTGGAATTGTGATACCTCCAGATTGCCTTTTCTCTTTCAAGATGGCTTTGGCTATTTGGGGTCGTTTGTGTTTCCATACTAATTTTAGGAACGTTTGTTCTAGTTCTGAGAAAAATGCTATTGGTACTTTGACAAGGATCGCATTGAGTGTATACATTGCTTTGGGCAGTATAGGCATTTTAACAATATTCTTCCAACCCATGAGCCTGGAATGTCTTTTCATTTTTTTGGGTCATCATCAATGTCTTTCATGAGTATTTCATAGTTATCAGAGTACAGGTCTTTCCCCTCTTTGGTTAGGTTTAATCCCAGGGGGTCTTATGATTTGGGGTGCAATTGTAAATGGGATTGATGGCTTAATTTCTCTTCCTGCTGCTCCATTGTTGGTGTATAGAAACGTAACAGATTTATGTATGTTGATTTTGTTTCTTGAGACTTTACTGAATTTATTAGTTTTGGCAGTTTTGGGGTGGAGTCTTTCGGGCTCTTCATAGATAGTATCATGCCATCCTCAAATATGAAAGTTTGACTTCTTCCTTGTCAATTCAGATACCTTTTATTTTTGTTGTTGTTGTCTGATTGCTGTGGCCAAGACTTTGAGTACTGTGTTGAATAAAAGTTGTGAGAGTGGACATCCTTGCCCAGTTCCTGACCTTAGGGGACAAGCTCTATTTTTCCCCATTAAGGATGATGTTAGCTGTGGGTTTTTCGTATATGGCCTTTATTATGGTGAGGTATGTTCCCTCTAAACATACTTTGTTGAGGGCTTTTATCATTAATGGACATTGTACTTTGTCACATGCTTTTTCTGAGTCTATCGAAATGATCATAGGGTTTTTATCCTTTCTCCTATTGAAGTGATGTATCACGTGGTTTGATTTGCAAATGTTGATCCACCCCTGAAATCCATGAATAAATCTCCTTGATTATGGTAAAAATATATATATATATATTTTAACATGTTGTCAGATTTGGTTTTCTGGTATTTTGTTGAGAACTTTTGCATCTATGTTCATCAGGATATTGGCCTATAGTTCTCTTTTTTAGTTGGGTCTTTATCTGGCTTCGGTGTAAGGATAATGCTGGCTTTGTAGAAAGAATTTGTGAGTTTTCCTTCCTTTTGTATATTTTGAAAGAGTTTGAGAAGAATAAGTATAAATTCTTTAAATATTTGGTAGATTCACTTGTGAGGCCATCTGGTCCTGGACGTTTGTTTGTCGGGAGTTTATTGATCACTGACTCAACGTCTTTGCAGGTGATTGGTCTGTTCAAATTTTCTATTTCCTCTTCAGTTTTGGTAAATGGTATGTTTCTAGGAATGCACCCATTTTTTCTAGGTTGTCCAATTTTTTGGCATAGAGTTTTTCATAATATCCTTAATTGTTTTTATTTCTGTGGTGTTATTTCTCCTCTCTCATTTGTTATTTTATTTGAGAGTTTGTGCCCATGTACTTTTTAATTTCTTCTTCGATTTCCTGGTTGTCCCATTTATTGTTTAGTAGCATGTTATTTAACTTCCATGTATTTGTGGTCTACCAAGATTCTTTCTTACGGTTGACTTCTAGTTTCATAGTGTTGTGGACAGAAGAGATGCACGGTATGACTTCAATCTTCTTGAATTTGGTCAGGCTTGTTTTCTGGCCTAACGTGTGATCTGTTTTGGACAAAATTTCATATGCACTTGAAAGAATGTGTATTTTTCTGTTTTAGGATGGAATGTTCTCAATATATCTGTTACATCCATTTGTTCCAGTGTGTCATTCAAAGCCACTGTTTCCTTGCTGATTTTCTGTTTAGATCTGTCCATTGACACAAGTGGGGTGTTAAAGTACCCTACTATTATTTTATTATTACCAATTAGTTCCTTTATGTTTGCCATTATCTGTTTGATGTATTCGGATCCTCCCAAATACATTGAGTTGAGTGCATAAATATTTTCAATTACATCTCGTTGGATTGTCTTTATTATTATACAGTGTCCTTCTTTGTCTCTCGTTACAGTCTTTGTTTTAAAACCTATTTTGCCAAATGTAAGTATTGCTACTCCAGCTTTCTTTTGTTAAACATTTGCACGATATAGACATTTCTCCTTCCCCTCACTTTCAAGCTGCGGGTATCTTTAGGTCTAAATTGATCTCTTGTAGACTGCAGATAGATGGATCTTGTTTTTTTTTTTTTATCCATTCTGTCAATTTCTATCTTTTCATTGGAGCATTCAATCCATTTACATCCAGACCTATTGTTGGTATGTATTTATTGTCATTTTATAACTTGATTGTGGTTGTTTCTGTAGGTTTTCTTGATCTTTTGTCTTTCATGTTTTACTGATTTTCTTTAGTGATCTATTTGGGTTTATTTCTCTTTATTCTTTGCATATTTATTCATAATGGTTATTACATTAAGTATAAACTCTTGTGCATGTAGCAGTCTGTATTAAGTTGATGGTGGTTTAAGGTTGAACTCATTCTTTATTCCTCTCCTCCCCACATTTTAGGTATATGTTGTCATATTTACATCTTCTTATTTTGTGAGTTCCCTGACTGATTTTTTATGGAAATATTCACTTTTACTGATTTTGTGTTTCCTCCCTTTATATTGTCAATTTGGGGCTCTCCTTTGCGCTCAAAGAGTCCCCTTCTATATTATTTGCAGGGTTGCTATAGTGGTCATGAACTTCTTTAGTTTTTGTGCATCTGGGAAATTCTTGATTGCTCCTTCTGTTCCAAATGATAGCCTTACTGGATAGAATCTACTTGGCTGCTGATTTTTTCCCATTCAGCCCTTTACATATATCATGGCACTCCCTTCAGGCTTGCCAAAGTACTGTTAAAAAAGTTCCTGCTAGCCTGAGGGGTTTTCCTTTGTAAGTCAGTGACTTCTTTTGACTTGCTGTTTTTAAGATTTTTCTTTATCATTATATTTTGTAAATTTAATTATAATATGTCTTGGTGTCTGTCTGCTTTTGTTGATTTTGATGGGAGTTCTCTGTGCCTCTTGGATCTGGAGACCTGTTTCTTTCCCCATATTAGGGAAGTTTTCGGCTATTATTTCTTCAAAGAAATTCCCTGCCCCCTTTTCTCTCTTCTTCTTCTTCTGGGACTCCTATAATATGAATGTTATTATGTTTGATGGAGTCACCGAGTTCCTTAAGTATGTTCTTGTTTTGCATAATTCTTTTTTTCTCTCCTTTGTTCAGCTTGATTGCTTTCCGTTACTCTGTCTTCTACGTCTCTAATTCATTCCTCTGCTTCTTCCAGCCTGCTGTTGATTCTATGAAGTGTGTTTCTCATTTTGGTTTTTGAGCCTTTGTCTCTGATAGGGTATTCCTTATCTCTGTGTTAAGGGTCTCACTTAAGCCTTACACTCTTTTCTCAAATCCAGTGAGTATCCTTGTGATCATTACTTTACGTTCTCCATCAAGCAGGTTACTTATATCTGCTTTGCTTAGATTTCTGACAGTGGCCTTGTCCTGTTCTTTCATCTAGGATAAATTGATCTTCTTATTTCATCTAATTATCTGTGCCTGTTTGTGCTAGGAAAGTCAACTATGTCTCCTTGAGGGTAATGGCCTTCTAAAAGAGAGTTCCTGTGGTGCCCTCCCGTGTACTGTCCCTTGTTCCTCAGAGCCTAGCACTAGAGGGAATGTCTCTAATGTGTGCTGTATGTGCTCTGATATTTTGTCCTGACTGCTTTATCCTTTCAGACCAGTTGTCCGGAGAGGCTTTGCCTGTTGTTGGTTAATGTTTGGTCCCTGGGTTGAATGTGGTGCGTTTTAACTAGGTGTGCTATGGTCTGCTTGTGAAATGAGACCTGTCACCAATGCCTCTGGAACCAAGGCACTACAAAACTCCTGAGTTGGGAGATGTGGTGTGATTAGGGGTTTGGACTGGTCTTCTGGGAGGGGGGGGGACTGGTCTTCTAGGGCTGGGACTGAAGCAAGCGTGACAGGGAGAGGTGGTTCCACCAGAGTGTGGGGGCGGGTGGGGAGGTCGGTTTCTGGGCTATGTAGGATGATTCGATATTTAGCTCGTTGTATTCCCTGGATGAGGTGAGCTTGGGGTCCACACCCACCCCTCTTCCATCTTCCAACCTCGGGAACTCTTTATTTTTCTTTTTATCATTTTTACATCCAGATGAGTATAAGATGACTATTAATAATTTGTAGATTCTCTGACCCACTACTCGTCAAAGTTGGTGTCATGAGATGCTGGTGGGTGGGTCATAATACAATGGAAGTTTAATGCAAATGAAGATACTTTTGAGAATGAAAAGGGGCTCAATTAATAATTGCACTGGAACAAGAGGCATAAAACATCACCTGCCCTGGGCAGACTGGGATTATGGTCACCTCAGTCAGGACTATCCTAAATTACAATGCAGAGCACTTAAATAATAAAGTACTAACCTATGTAAATGGAAGCAGATTCAAAGTGCTTGCTCACCTATAATTCAACATGCTTTCCTGAGTGCAAGAAAATGTATCACACATTTACTTTATGTTTTTAATTACAGAGATCCCTAAATAGCTTTACGTAAAAGTTGTTACAAGATAACAGCAATCATGGTCACTGCTGTAGAGTTAAATCCACATGGCCTAGCCAATGTGAACTGAAATTTTTAGGAAACTGAATTTTCGTGAAAAGTAGGGTTTGTTGTTTGAACTCCCAGAGAAGCCTGACTCCTACTTATCACCTTTCAAATCTCAAAATAACCCTCTTCTTCCTCGTCTAGGATGACTTCCTAGAAACCTCTCTCATTCCCCAAATTAATCTGAACTGTCCATGAAAGATGATTTCCGTTTTAAAATCGTAACATCAAACTAACTTTCAGGTAGCGTTCTGAAATCTTAGTCACTTCTAATTCATTTGTTCCTGATTTTGATGGGCAAGGACATGGGCAACACCTTCCTTCTGTTGGCCCTACCTACCATGATATCCGTTTTCTTCCTTCCTTTCCCACGACATGGTTTGAACCACCCAGTTCCATGCTTATCACCCAGGAGTGTACAATAGGATTCTTTAGACGCGTCACTAACGCGAGTGCCAGTAAGTTCAGGAACTAGCACTTCGGTAAGCGGCAGGAATTTCTTCCCTCTTTCTCTGTCTCCCTCTCTGTCTCCCTCTCTGTCTGTCTCTCTTTTCCAAGCAAAATCTGGAGCTCAAAGGAGCTAGCAAATCTGGATTTATGACAAAGTAGCATGGCCAGTTTGGGAAGTTTTACCTTACTTTTCTCAAAAAAGAAGTACAGTCGTTTTACTGAGTGTAGGGCTTCCAGGGGGAATTTATAACAAACCCACAGGAAAATAGACCTGAGGGTCTTAAGGAGAATTCTCTGGTAACTCTATGCAGTCTATATGAGTAAAGTGCCATACATGCACCTGTGCATTATTTTTCGGCAAAGGATTTTTTTTCCATTCTAAATTATGTTAAAAGGAGAAAAATACAGTTATATTTGCCCTATTCCCAAGAATACTATATCTAGAAACTAATTACGTAGGAAATTTATGTGAGAGTTCACAAATACTGCTGTTGGATTTATAATTACATACTTGCGTGTATTATTCTCAAATAGTTTCATGCATTTTGATTTTTTTTAATCTAATAAGGATATACATTTAGAATATACTTAGGAGTAAATGTCAAGTAAATGTCAGCGGAGATCTATAGATACAGGCTTAGGGCAATAAGCTCTCAAAACTACCTTTGATTTTTCTTCTCTAAGATTTTGCTGTTGGTGAGGAAAGTTAGTGCGTTAGTTTCCCAGGGCTGCCCTAACAAAGCACTGGGTGGCTTAAACAACAGAAATTTGTTTTTTTTCTCATAGTTCTGGGGGCTAGAAGTCCAAGATGAAGACGCCATCAGGGTTGGTTTCTGTTGGGGCCTCTCTTCCTGGCTTTTATAGATGGCTGCCTTGTGGCTGTGGTGTTTCCAGAGCCTTTCCTTAGTGTGTGCGCCCTGAGATCTCTACTATCTCTGCCTCTCCTTATCAGGACGCCAATTCTGTCACATTAGAACCGCCCCCCCCTTATGACCTCATTTCACCTTGCTTACTCCCTAAAGGCTTTATCAATATTGTTAGCCTTTCCTCCCCTCACTTTAATTGCCTAACTGAACCCCATCTAAGGATAAATCCAATTCTCTGTCTTCTGTGACCTAGTAACTGGACAGCAAATTTATAATCCTGTACCTCACGGGGCCACTGGGGACCAAACAACACTTCTGTACTACTTTTGTCACTTTGTTCCTTCACTGCCTTAGATTATTATGTTACACCTTTATTCTCCTCAAATCCCTCAAATGCCTTTATAATTCTCACAGTCATTTCTTACCTCAATGAGAAAAGCTATCAGAAGTCAGTATGCTCACTCACTCGCCATTCCAACCTAACATGGCTACACAAATCCCCAAATCACTTGCCTTTAACTGAGTTACTACAAATGAACTATTCACAGTCCCAAATAATGCCAAGTCCTCTACTGGCTCAGGGCCCCATTGCTCTCCCTTTCTGAAGGGCTGAGTGACAGGTGTCCCATTTCTCCTCCTCCATGTGTTCAGTATCTCCTGGGTCAACCCATCAGCAGACACACATGCTGTTACTTCTCTCACTTGAAAAGCCTTCGCTTATTCTCGCTTTCACCGCATTAATGACCCTATTTTCTTTGTCACTCAATGCAACAAAATTTCTGAAAATTCTCACTGGTTCTTCTCATCGCATTCTCTTCACATCCTCTCATATCTGGCCTCACTTCCAAACTCCTTCACAACTGTTCTCTTCGGGGTCACCAGCAACCTTGCACAGAGAACAGATACTTGGTGCATGAACTAATGAAATAAATTCTGAACACAGGGAGGTAAAGGGATCAAAACAACCTTTGCCTGAGTCATGATTTTGCTGGGAGCCAGGCATGGTTGAGCGTTGATAGTTCCTGCTGCTAGCATGATAGCGATGATAATAGTAAAGAAACTACTGTTTTTCTCAGCAGACAAGAGTACTGAAAAATCAAATTTCTAGGAAGTGAATCACTAAAAAAATTTTCACCAACCACTTTGAGTCTATTGATGTGCTAACAAATGCATACTTGATGTCTGACGGCTTCCATTTTTAATCCCCCAAATATTCATAGGTTGGTATGCACAGAAATGCATCAGTGCAAATCACCATGACACGGAATTAAAAAGAAAAATTACTGCTGGGCCAGGTGGCCGTAAGAGCTCTTTTGCACTGTCCAGGGTTATGACACCTGGGGCTCACCAATAACCCAAGGCTGTTGCCTCCATATTCTTAGGGAATCTCAGAAGGACTGGTAGTACTATCAAGAAGGAAAGAAATTGTAACCTTTTTTCATCTAATTAAAAAAAAAAGACAAAACTAGAGGTTATGATGAAAGGAGGACTTGTTTTTATTTTTTTAATGTACATTTTATTGATTTTGAGAGAGAGGGAGAGAGAGAGAGAGAGAGAGAATCCCAAGCAGGTTCTGCCTGTCAGCACAGAGCCTGATGTGGGGTCCAAACTCACCAACAGTGAGTCACCTGAACCAAAACTAAGAGTCAGATGCTTAACTGACTGGGCCTCCCTGACACTCCATGAAATGATGACTTCTTATACGAAGGCCAGGACTGAGTACGTATTTTTAAACTGTGTCAAGATTGCACTACTTATCTTAGGTATTTTTTTTTTGTTGTTACTTTTACATGCATTGACATAACAAGCAGAAAATCAAAGTGATAATGTTTGCTAGCAAATATTATAGACTTGGGCAGTTACATTTCATTGAGCTGGAGACAGCACTTCCCTCCTGCGTCCCCCAGGCTTGCAGGGGAGTGTAGGGAATGAGGTCGGTATGTCCTTGCCCAGGGTCTGTGAACCCCAGGTGACTGTCAGTTCCATCCTAGAAGAGCCTTACAAATGGGAAAGGCCTCTATTCACAGACTTCTGAATCCTCTTGAGCAATGTCAAGTCCATAAAATGAAACCAGTTTTCATCATACTTTTTAATTGTTTTATTAATTCCTCTTATTCATTCATTCGACCAGGAGAATGTGCACTTGATTAGATTTGGTAGAACTTGAGATAACTAGGAAGAAAAAGTGCCCTGAACCATTTTAACTCCCGGGGGAGGAAAAGCAAATTGTGTTTTTCCCATTCCTCCAGGTGTTATGCTTTTCTTTCTTTTTTTTTTTTTTAATTTGTTTTTCAACATTTATTATTTATTTTTGGGACAGAGAGAGACAGAGCATGAACGGGGAAGGGGCAGAGAGAGAGGGAGACACAGAATCGGAAGCAGGCTCCAGGCTCTGAGCCATCAGCCCAGAGCCTGACGCGGGGCTCGAACTCACGGACCGCGAGATCATGACCTGGCTGAAGTCGGACGCTTAACCGACTGCGCCACCCAGGCGCCCCGGTGTTATGCTTTTCTTAGAAATTTCTAAGCTCATTAGTTTCCTTCTTCATAGGATAGATCTGAAATTACATATTCCATTTTGTTTATCTCAATTTGGTAAAGGCTAACGTAACTTTTAAGAAGGAGAAGCCCCCGGATGGCCCAGAGGATTATAGGCATGGGCAAGAATGTTTCAGTGGAGAGTCTGGGCCAGTCTGGATTGCAGACATAAAGGACCAGGCAGAGAGCCTCTTCTCAGGCTTGTCCCTGAAGACTCAAAGCGACATCTCAAAAATGGGCTGGCTCCCATCCCATCCCTGGGGGATCACAGTCACGCAGGCCTGGGAATCTGCATTTTGCCTGCTCCCCAGCAGCGCCTCCTCATACACTACAGCCTGAGAAGCATTGCTCTTCAATTTAAAGCTGATCAAAGGCATTTCTTCACCAGTGGTTCTCAAACTTTAGGTTACACCAGCAAGCAGTGGCCCCTGCTCGCCTTAAAAATTAAAGAGAGCGTAGCTTTCCTGTGTTGCCCGCTTGGATTAAGACAGTGAAAGCATAGATGAAAATGTACAGCGTGTCCCACGAACCAGGGAGTCTGCACCTGCTCGTTTGAATGTTTTGTTCACACCCTGCTAGTGAAAATGTCTCCCATCTATTCAGTATTGTTTGGCTTCATAATTCTCCCCAAATTGTTCCATTTTTCGAAGACTAAAGGTCCGCCTATTGGCTGTCTGGTGTGAATTACACGACAGTTAATGGGAGCAAGAAGGAACCAGACATTTCCATTTATTAGTAATCATTTGCCCTAGAAAATGGTACGTTTCTTCCAAGCGAAGCCAGTATTTTGATCATGTGCTTGGAATTTTTCATGACTTTGACACACTTCCTGCATTGCCTTATTTTCCCAGTAGAATTTAACCCCTGAAAGATTGTTGTAATATTTAAATTTTATGCAGGCTTGGAATCACGAATAATATTAGACATGGCAAATAAATAAATTCCTTTTTGGGTCTTCAGCTTCCCATGCAATTTTATTAAGTAACTTTTATGACTAGAGATACCATTAAAAAGAAACCAACAAATCCTAAAGAGAATTTTTAAAAAGGTAATAAGTGTTATAGCTTCTATTTGAAGGAGTTACAATGCAGCTATATTGAGGTCTACACAGCTACCAATACATTGAGATTTGGGGGAGCTGGATCTTCAGTCTGAGTAGAAACTTCCAAGAAACATGAGCCCCCTGCAAACCCCATCTTCTATGTTCTGTCAATGGGTATTTCATTCGTGTGTGTGTCACGTAAGCAGAATTTACGTATCATTCGGGATGGCCAGTTTGTGTCATTTTGGCTATACTGCGGCCCCAAGGTAATCACTCAAACACTGATCTAGGCATTGCTGGGAAGGTTTTGTAGATGTGATTGACATTCCTAATCCAATAAATTTAAGGGAGATCATCCTAAATAATCTGGGCGGTCCTGACTTAATCAGTTAAAGGGTTTTAAGAGTTGAGGTGTCTCTGAAGAATAAATTTCCCTGTAGACAACAGCTTCAGCCTGTGCCTGAGAGGTCCAGCTTGCATTCCTGACATCCTGCCTTAGAGAGTTTGGACTTGCCCCGGCCAGCGTCTACAATCATGTAAGCTAATTCCTTGCAGCGAATCTTAGTTTCTATTTCCTGATTGTTCTGTGTCTTTGAATCCTGACTGATCCACTAGTCTTTTTTTTTTTTTAAGTCATGGTATTCATTCATAAATGTGTTCAATTTTCAGTACTCATGATGGAATCAGATGCTGGAGATCGAGAGTATTCTATGCCTGAGGAATAGCTTCAGTGTAAGCAAGGACAGCAGGACACTGTCGTGCTAGACTATAAGATGCTGTTCTATGAGGCTCAGCGGGGTGAAAGAGAATATGATTTGAGGACTTGTTACGGGCCAAACACTGTGCTGAAAAGCATCACGGGTCATTGTCTTTAACCAATCAAATCCAGCCTACGTAATAAGTTCTCTTACTCTGCCCATGTCACGGACAAGGAGACTTATACATACAGTAGCCAGAATACTCAACTTCTACGTGTTTCCCCAAATGACATATAGTGTGGAGCATCTTTTATATGCTCAGTTGCCTTCTTTGTAGTATTATTATTATTTTATTTATTTTTTTTGGTGAGATGCCTGTTAAGGTCTTTGTACTTTTTTTTTTTTTTTGGACCCAGTTGTTTGTTTACTTATTGTTGAGTTTTTGTTTGTTTTTTAATGTTTGTTTATTTTTGAGAGAGAGACAGAGTGTGAACAGGGAAGGGGCAGAGAGAGAGAGGGAGACACAGAATCCGAAGCAGGCTCCAGGCTCTGAGCTGTCAGCACAAAGCTGGACGCGGGGCTCAAACCCACAAACCATGAGATCATGACCTGAGCTGAAATCAAGAGTCAGAAGCTCACCTGACCGAGCCACCCAGGCATCTCATAGTGTTGACTTTAAAGAGTTCTCTGAGTACTTTGGACAGAAGTCCTTTATCATACATGACTTTTGCAAGTGTATTCTCCCAGTCTGTGGTTCATCTTTTCGATCTCCTGACAGTGCCTTTCACAGAATCAACATCACCTAGGCTTTCTCCCGTGATCTTGTAGGAGGGTCGTATAGTTGTGTGTCTGCGGTTCACTCTGAGTTCAGTTTTGTGAAGGGTATGAGACGTGTGCCTACGTTCGTTTTCTTGCACATGGGTGTCCAGTTCCATCACCCTTTGTTGACTCCCGTGCCATTTTCTCATTGAGTTTTGGGCTCTTCTTATTTGGGGAGCACTTGATATATTCTTGTCTTCGTAGGTACCAGTCATGTGTATCGTGTATAGCTTCTTACAGTTTGTAACTGGTATTTTCACTTTGCTTTGGAGTATCTTTCGATGAACAAGCATTTTTAATTTTAATATAGTCCCATCTACCCATATTTCTTTTATGATTAATACTTTCCTGGGTCTTGCTGTGTCTTTCCCTACCTCAGTATCTGGAAGATATTCGACTATATTTTCTACTTAGACTTTCAGAGTTTTGTTTTTGACACGTAGGTCCATAAACCACCTCGACCGAGTTATATGAACGATCCAGTCTCCTCTTTGCCCCCAAAGTCTCTTAATGTCTATTGTACGGTAAACAAAGTGCCACAGATCACTTTTATCACAAAGCAAGTCCCATGACTAGGCCTCAATTCAAGGCGAGGGATGGCATGGGAGTGTAGAACTGGAAATATCGGGTGGACAGCACTAATAACCTCGTGTATCCATTGAACCTGAACACTTGTGTCAGACTCTATTATAGGTGCTGAAGGTAGAGGGTGAATGCAACAAAGTATCTGTCTTTTTGAACATTGCAGTCTCATTGCAGAGAGACAGTAAGTAGCATTTTAGCCAAGAAGCATGCAGTCTTAGAATAAGTCACAACCCTAGAACAGTGCCTCCTACCAAAATTCTCCCTGGGCAAAACCACCTTGCACCCAGAATCATTTGAATCGTTACTCTGGAATTGACACTAAAACCCTACAGCTAAAACTGAAGTGACTTTGTGCTGATTTTATAATCCATTGGCAGCAGAACCGGCTGAAGTAAAAACCCGGAAGCCTTTTTTTTTTCTTGCACTTAAAATTCACATACGTGGAACATACGGTGGCCAGAATAGCCCCCCTTTGTTTAGAACACGAGTTTATTGCGTAGGCCAGCACTATGAATGAGTCAGTCACCCTCTGCTGGCTTTTGATCTGGGTTCTATGAGAAGGTAACAAATCCATGGTCACTTCCTGCACAGTGCCACAGATATATGTGGGAATTTGACATCAGAGCATCTCCTTTGCTTCAGAGCTAAAAGCAAAAAGCATAGTATTCCTACTCGTTAGCATTACCCTCAACCCCAGTCCGTCAAGACCTGGAGGGTTCTTGAACAACACAGGCGTGCCAGGGTCAGTTCCCGTGTGCCCTCCTAATATTTGTGTTTATATTCTGAGTCCGTGAATAGTCATTCTGCATTGCTAAACTTCATTAAGAGCAAAATGGAAGGGAGTTTTGAGAAAAGATAATGTGTTGTGTTGTAAATTAAAAGACACAATTCTTACCAAGTCTATTCTCATTTACCATTAGCAGTCAAATGACCTGAGCTTTATACTAAACTACACAAGCTAATAACTTACATTACCATTCA
>NW_024412412.1:16848281-16884900 GCF_014898765.1 Herpailurus yagouaroundi
CCAACATGGAAGACAGTTCCATATCTATTAGAATTGACTTTGAGAGTTAGTACAGAATATAAAATACCCTGGCAGTTGCTTTTAGATGATTATGAAGTGAGGTAAACTCTTGACACAATTTTTAAAAAATAATTAATCTCAAATATATCAAGAAGAAAATGCTGACATTTGTTTTAGGTTACAGGGATGGTTTATCCCTTTTTTTTTTTTTCTCACTGGACTATGGGTTTATTACAAAGGGTATTAAAAGATACAAATTAACAGCCAGATGAAACGATGAATAGGGCAGGATTTTGAACAAAGGCGCTTCAGTCCTTGCATAGCTTGGGACCCAGCACAATGGTGCGTACAAATACTCTGACTCACCAGCCTGGAAGCTCATTTTCAACAATTTTTGAGAGACATTACCGTTTTCTAGTTGAAGACACTCACCCCTTGTTTGGACCGTTGCAACAACATCTTAATGATTCTCCTGGCTTTTTCTCTGATTCACAACCAATCACTTCTCCATAGAGCCTCCAGAATAACCTTTTTAAAAGATACAGATCATATCAGATCACTGTCTTCCATTAAATCTGTCAGTGCCTTTGTCATCAGATGAATCAGAACCCCCAATCTCCTTGCTGTAACTGCCAAGTCCTTGAAAACTCTGAACGCTCGGGCGCCTGGGTAGCTCAGTCGGTTAGGCATTGGGACTTGATTTGGACTCAGGTCATGATTTCACAATTTGCGAGATCGAGCCTCGCATCGGGCTCTGTGCTGACAGCTCTCTCTCAGTCCCTCTTGCTCTCACGCTGTCTCAAAATAAATAAAGTTTAAGGAACTCTGACCATTAACTGCATTTCCAATCTCACCTCATTGTTCTTGTCCTCTCAGTTTATGCTGTCGTAGTGTGCTGCTTTCATTTCAAGCTCTGTGGTGTTTCAGCTTATACATACGCAAAATTCATCCTCCTGCTGATGGATACTTAAGTTTCTTTCTGGTTTTGACCATAATGAATAATGCTGCTACACGTGTTCTTGTACATAGGTGTGCATACTGATGCATTTTTGTTGAGTGTATAACTAGGAGTGAAATTTCTAGCTTCCTGAGAAAGCTTATATTCAACATTCTCAGATAATCCCACATAGTTTTGCAATATGATTGTACCATTTGGCACCCAAAAAAACAGGGAATGAGTTGATTGACCCATATCCTCTCCAACATTAATTGTTGTTAGCCTTGGGGGTTTAGCTTACTGTATCTCATTATGGCTCCCCTCCCAACAGGGATTTTTTTTTTTTTGTTAATATTATTAGGGCATAATTATATTTCGTCTATGGCTTGCCTTTTTATTTTACTAGTTACATCCTTTGATAAAGTTTTAAGTTTTATTAAATCCATTTTTTCTTTTTCTTTTGTGGTTTATGCTGTGCTATAAGAAATCTTTGCATAACCAAAAGTTGCAAAGTTACTCTATTTTTTCCTAAACGTTTTACAGTTTTAGCTTTTGAATTTCATTCTGCAATACATTTCAAGTTAATTTCTGTATATGGTGTGATATATGGATCAAATTCCATTATTTTGATGCAGATATTTAATTTACCCAGTGCTATTTGCTGAAAGTTTTTCCTTTCTCAGATTATTTTGTTCCTTTTTTTTTTTTTTTTTGAAAATCAGTTGACCACACATGTGGATCTGTGTTTGAAATCTGTCTTCTACTCTGTTGATCAATATATCTAACCATTGTCAGGATCCCATGTCTTGATTAGTATAACTCTGTATTGTGTTTTAAAATCAGATAGGGTATGTCATCTAATTTTCTTATTGTCCTGCAAAATTGTTTTGGCTAGTCTAAGTCCTCTGCATTTGCATATATATTTTAGGATCAATTTATCAATATATCAACTCCCCACCCCCACCCCCACAAGCCAACCTTGCCAAAACTTTAATTGTAATTTATTTGAATCAATAGAACAATTGGGCAGAATTAAGACTTTCTAAACAGGAGAATGGTATAGCTCCCCATGTCTATAGATCTTTTCACATTTCTCTCAATACTTTTGTAGTTTTTAACTGTAGAATATTTTATGTATCTTTAAAATATATATATCTTTAAATATATATATATATATTTTATATATCTTTAAAATATATCTTTAAGATATATCTGCATATCTTCCTAGGTGTGTTATGTCTTTTGATATTAATTTGAAGTGCTCTGCATCTTTAAAAAGTATCTGTATATAGGAATACAGTTATTTTTTATATATACCTTATATCCCAAAGTCATGCTAATTTCAACTTATCCAGTTTAGTATAAATGTAATAGACTCTGCTTAGGTTTCTTTGAGTTTTCTATACATACGTATAGATATAATCATAATATATGCAAATAAAGACTGTTGTACTTTTTTATTCCCAGTTCTGCCTTTTATTTCTTCCTTCCTTTCTATGTTTTATATTTTATTTATTTATTTTCCTTACCGCATTGGTTTAGACCTTTAGTGAATAATGAGTGGAAGTGGTGTGAGTGGATTTGTTGGCTCTGGTATTAATTTTAGAGGGAAAGAATTCAGTATTTTGCCATGAATTATGACATCAATTGTAGGATTTTCATAGATGCCCTTTATCAGACTGAGGAAGTTTTCTTCGATGTTTTCTTTGAATTTTTTTTTTTTTGTCATGAATGAGTATGGAATTTTGCTAATTGTTTTTTTCTGAATGTAGCCAATGGATCATCTGGTTTTTTCCTTTGTTAATGTGGTAAATTACCTTGGTTTATTTTCAGATTCTAAAATTTATAATCCTGGAATAAACCTCACTTTGAGGTGTGTGTGTGGTGTGTGTGTGTGTGTGTGTGTAAATTAGATTTAATTTGCTAAAATTTTGTTCTAGATTTTTGCATCTATGTTAATGAGTTAGATTTGTCTGTATTTTCTCTTGCTGTCAATCACTTCAGATGCTTGTTTTAGAGTTAAGCTGGATTTATAGAAGGAGTTGTGAATTATTGCCCCCTTTATTTTCTGAACATTTTTTTAAGGACTTAAGTTATTTTCTCCTTAAATATTCAGTAAAAATTCACCCATGATGCCATCTGGGGGACCTTGTCTGCCATTGATGGAAAGGGAAACTGTGCCTAATTTTTAAAAAGCTTCCATTCAAAGGAAGGTTTTTGTCTCCTTACTCACAAATTGCCAGTTTGTAGGGCTCCTGCACAGCAAACGTAGTTCCATAGACCTTCCTGGCTGCCTCAACCTTCGGTAGGTCTTTCTTCAGTCCTCATTTGAAAATATGTATTTGTTTCTTCTGTTTACACTTTTGCTTGCCATTTTCCTCATCTATTTTACTATGTCTTACATTTTATTAATGTTCTCCCCTCTTGCCAAGTATATCAGTATGTCTTAGAAGACCACAGGACATGCCTTCTCTGTTTCCTTGACCTAGCACTCAATATAGTACCATGTACATAGAGTTTCACGGGATGGCTATTGGTGAGGTTGATGGTGATGGTGATTATGGCTAGTGCAACCCAAATTACTAAGTTATGGTCCAAATGCAGAGAAAATTCTTTTTTTTTTTTCCGGTCACTAACTTTAGCTCACAAATGTCTTAGATAAAATAAGTCCACTGTGTTCCTCTCTGAGGGCTTACTCCTAACCCCGCTAGTTATTCAGTAACGATGGGGATAGGGCTAAGGGGTCAATACTGAGTTCTAATGTCACAAAGGGGTAAAAAGAAGGAAGACTGATTTGTATAATTGCACAATGGCTTTGTATTAATTGGGTAAGAACAGCATCATATGGTCAGAGGGGCACATCTCCAAATCTCTGGTGGTCCTTGATGATTTGGCTCCCCACACATACTTAAAGCATGCCCCAGGGGCACCTGGGTGGCTCAGTCAGTTAAGCGTCCGACTTCAGCTCAGGTCATGATCTCGTGGTCTGTGAGTTCAGGCCCCACATTGGGCTCTGTGCTGCCAGTTCAGAGCCTGGAGCCTGCTTCAGATTCTGTGTCTCCCCCTCTCTCTGCCCCTCCCCTGCTCATGCTCTGTCTCTCTCTCTGTCTTAAAAATAAATGAAAGCATTAAAAAAAATTTTTTTTTTTTTTTAAAAAGCATGCCTCATACCGGACTTCAAAGTTAGGGCTCACATGCTCAGCACTTTTTTCCTCATGAATTAATATCATTGATACCAAAAATGGCTGTTAAAAATAAGAAAAGAGAGAATCACATATGTAATTTCTGATTAATACAGAACAACTTCTGAAGGAAATTAATAAGAAAATCCTATCAAGCCTTTATGTTCAACTACCAGTTTATCGAAAATAATATAGAGGAAGCATTAAAGAAGAATGGAATATGATCTGCCAAATTCAGACTGTGGGAAGATCTACAGGAAAGATAATCCACATGCTTCAAGAAATAAACTGTGAGAGAAAAAAAAGATGGGAAAAAATTATAGAATAAAATAAATTTAAGAGATATCTCAATCACAGTAGGATCCCGATCTGAGCATTTTAGATATCTGGATCCTGATTGGAACTTTTTCTATAAGACATTTATGAGACACACTATAAATCTTATTATTGACAGGATATCTTACGGTTAAGGAATTATTAAATTTGTATAGGAGATGACCGATTTGGGGGTTGTTTTATCTCCAGAGTTATTATATTTTTTAATTTACTATTTTTTTATTTTTATTTTGAGAGACAGAGAATGGGGGAGAGGAGCAGAGGGGGGAAGAAAGAGAATCTTAAGCAGACTTTACACAGAGCCTGACCCAGGGCTTAGTCCTACAACCCTGGGGTCATGCCCTGAGCCAAAATCAGGAGTTGGACACTCAACTGACTGAGCCACCCAGGTGCCCCTGGTGTTCTTATCTTTTAGAAATACATTACTAAAACATTTCGGAAGAAACTGGCATCATGTGTGGATTTGTTTCAAAGTAGTCTAGGTGAAGGGAATTTGTGGGAGGCATAGAAGAAACACGATTGTCTTTGAGCTGATAATTTTGGAAACTGGGTGAGGATCATGATACCATTATGTCAAATTTTGCATGCGTTTAAAATGTCTGTTTCAATATTGGATATTTAAGATACTGCTTTTCGTAATAAGTTTGAAAGTCTATGATAATAGCAATTTGGAGATTGTTATAACTGACTCAAAGCAGTACACACCCCCCCCACCCGTGCTATGCTAATATGTGAACAAAGCAAATTTCATTTCATGGTTGTCAGATTCTTTTCATACCCCCAAAAAGCTGGATAATAAGATTGAAACACAGGGGCGTTACACTTAGAACCACTGAACTTTAAAAACATCAAAGAAAATATTAATAATGGTGTTAAATTCTATATACCATATGCTAATGAAGTTGTTTTTATGAGTTTTCTAGGGTGGCAAGTCAGCCAAAATTTATTCATGTGAATGAAGACTATAATTTTTATCAGGTATACACAAATATCTTACATATTAAGGAGAAAGGCAGCAATAAAATGATATTAAAATAATGCAGGAAGGCTTTAAAATTTATTGTATAATGGGTACAGAGGGTTATAATTCAAAATGTATTTCCAGATCTGGGAGCCACACTGAGTTAACTAATATACTACACTTTTTTCAGTGTTATATATTACCCTAAAAGATGAAAGAAAGGAGACAAATAGATAGATACATAGTTACATAGATAAAATAGAAAATATTCTTTATTCTTTTATTTTCTATGATATTTTAGGGGAAAATATCATGATTGATATGTGATTAAGCTAACGTTACCTAAAAAGAATTATGGATAAATCTTCACTTGGATTTAACATTGATTTATTCATGCATTTATGTGTTTCAGAAGGCTGGAAACCTGGAAACTTGTGTAAAAGTTGATACTATGGTCTTGAGTCTGAAATCTGATAAGACAGGCGGGTAGACTGGAAACTCAGGATTTCTATGTTCGTTTTGCAGAATCCCTTTTTCTCTAAAACCTCAGTTTTTACTCCTAAGGTTTTCAACTTATTGAATAAGATCCACCATATTATTGCGGATAATCTCTTTTGCTTAAAGTGAAATGTTAGTCACATTTACAAAATACCATTACAGCAACACCTAGACAGATGTTCGACCAAACAACGAGGCACCATAGCCTAGCTAAGTTGACACACAGAATGAACCATCACAGGCATATTTTCTAAACCATAAGGTTATTGATTGAAGGAGAGACATTTGGGATCAAAGATTACTTGTGTTACATAATTAAAATGGGGTGATAAAAATATTTTTCATTTTTAGCCAAAGGAACCGTATTGCTATTAAGCTACAGAAATGTTTATTGCGGCTCGATAATTATTTATCGAGCACCTATTATATGCCAGGGACTGTGTTAAGCGCTGGATACACAGCAGTGAGCAAGTTAGATGTTGGTCTGAGGAGCGTGTAAAAGGGAACTTAATCTGGTTGCAGTGGCTGGGTGGGAGAAGGGGACTGGAGGCTTTTGGTAATGTGACGTTTACGTTACATCTTAAAGAAGGACAACACTTTGCCAGGTGAACTTGGGGATGGATAAGAACATTCTGGGCAGAAGAGAGAAGGTAGACAAAGGCTGGGAGTAAGTAAAATCATGGCATGCTTAACAGACTGAAAGAAGTTCCCTGTGGCTATCATGCATATAGCAAGGAGAAAGGAGGAAAATCAAGCTTGAGAGATAAGCGGGGGCCAGATTCTTCTAAGCTACACTAAGGATTTTTAAATTTAAACACATATAATAATTTCTTATTTTCTATAATGTCAGAAAATAAGAGAATACTATGTAATAGAGAGGGGATGAATGTAGTGTATTCACTGTTGTCCTCATGATTTAAAAACAGAACATTTGGTTAAACAAAAAATTGGTCTTTAACAACGTATGATTCATTAAAATATGACGTTAGTCTAAAGAAACCTATCAATGTCTAATATGTTTCTAGTTAAGACATTTTTATGTGATTCTTGATCATTTTAAAAACACTGCAGTTGTACCCAAAGGATACAATAATATAGTTTCAAAGGGGTACATGCACCCCAATGTTTACAACAGCCTTAGCAACAAGAGCTAAACTATGGAGAGAACCCAAATGTCCATTGACTGATGAATTGAAGAAAATGTGTGTGTGTATGTATATGTGTACATATATGTGTGTATATATATTATGTGTGTGTGTGTGTGTGTATATATAATGAAATATTACTCAGCCATCAAAAAGAGTGAAATCCTGCCATTTGGTACAACATGGATGGGGCTAGAATGTATTATTCTAAGGGAAGTAAGTCAATTAGAGAAAGACAAATACCATATGATGTCACTCATGTGTGGAATTTAAGAAACAAAAATGAACACCTGGAAAGGGGGGAAGAGGAGAGAGGGAAACAAACCACAAGAGACTCTTAGCTGTAGAGAACAAACTGAGGGTTGATGGAGGAGGTGGGTGGGGGCTGGGCTAGATGGGTGATAAGTATTAAGGAGGGCACTTGTTGTGATGAGCCCTGGGTGTTTTATGCAAGTGATGAATCACTGAATTCTTCTCCCCAAGCCAATATTGTACTGTAACAAAATTTTAAATAAAAAAAGAATATTCCAGTTGTATACTTTGTTTTGCAACCCAAATTGATGTTCTATATGAACCTAATGTAGCCATGAATCAAAACCCTATAGGAGATACACAAAAAATAAGAGTAAGGAATCCAATCATATCAATAAGAAGAACCATCAAACCATAAAGGAAGGGAGGAAGATAAGAAAGAAACAAAGAATTACAAAAACAATCATAAGACAAGTAACAAAATGGCAATAGGTATCAATAATTACTTGGAATGTAAATGGACTAAATACGCCAATCGAAAGATACAGGGTGACTGGATAAAAAAAGCCAAACACATCTAAATGCTGCCTATAAGAGACCTATTTCAGACTTAAAGACATGCAGATTGAAAGTGAAGGGTTGGAAAAATATTACTCATGCAAATGGAAGCAGAAAGAAAGCTGCAGGAGTAATACCTGATAGACAAAACAGACTTTTTTTAATGTTGATTTATTGAGAGAGAAAGTAGGGGAGGGGCAGAGATTTCCAAACAGGCTCTGCACTGTCAGCACAGAGCCCGACGCAAGTCTCAAATCACGAACCGTGACATCATGACCTGAGCCAAAATCAAGAGCTGGACACTTAACCAAATGAGCCACCCAGGTGCCCCCAGACAAAATAGACTTTAAAACAAAGACTGTAATAAGAACCAATATAGGACAAAACGCAATGGTGAAGGGAACTATCCAACAAGAAGGTGTAACAATTGTAAATATTTATGCATCCAACATGGCGGCACCTAAATATGTAGAGCCACAATTATGTTGAAGTATGTTTCTTCTAGACACACTTTGTTGAGGTTTTCATCATGAACAGATGTTGAAATTTGTCGACTGCTTTTGTTGCTATTGAGATAATCGTGGTATTTGCTTTGTTGACATTGTGTATCATGTTAATTGATTAGTGAATATTGAGACACACTTGCATTGCTGGAATACAGCCAATGAATTCAATTTGTTTCTGGAATAAATTCCACTTGATCATGGAGGATGGTACATTCTTTAAAATGTGCTGTTGAGGGGTGCCTGGGTGACTCAGTTAAGTGTCCAGTTTCAGTTCAGGTCGTGATCTCATGGTTGGTGGGTTCGAGCCCCGTGTCAGGCTCTGTGCTAACAGCTGGGAACCTGGAGCCTGCTTCAGAGTCTGTGTCTCCCTCGCTCCCTCCCCCTCCCCCACTTATGCTCTGTCTCTCAAAAATAAACATTAAAAAAGTTAAAAATAAGAATAATAAATTGTACTGTTGAATTCAATTGGCTAATATTTTGTTGAGGATTTTTGCATATATGTTCATCGGGGATATTAGCCTACAGTTTCTTTGTGGTGTGTTTTGGTTTCAGGGTAGTGCCGGCCTCATAGAATGTATTTGGAAGTTTTTCTTCCCTTCTGTTTTTTGGGGTTTTTTTTGTTTGTTTGTTTGTTTGTTTTTTTTTTGTAATGGTTTGAAAATAGGTATTAACTCTTATTTAGATGTTTGGTAGAATTCACCTGTAAATCCATCCGGTCCTGAACTTTTATTTTTGGTAGTCTTTTGATTAACAATTCAATTTTGTTACTAGTAATTGGTCTATTCAGATTGTGTCTTCCTGATTCAGTTTTAGAAGTTTGTGTGTTTTTAGGAATTTACCCATTTCTTGTAGCTTATCTAATTTGGCATATCATTTTTCATATCATTCTCTTATATGTATTTCCTTGAGTCAGTTGTTACTTCTCCTTTGTCATTTCTTATTTATTTGGATTTCTTCTTTTTTGATATAAGTTTGGCTAAAGGTTTGTTGATTTTTATCTTGTCAAAGAACCAGTTCTTGGTTTTATTGATCTTTTTCTGTTTTTTTTTTTAATTTCTATATCATATATTTGTGTTCTGATCTTTATTATTTTCTTTTTTCTACTCGGGCTTTGTTTGTTCTTTTTCTAATTCCTTTGGGCATAGTGTGGTATTGTTTATTAGAGCTTTTTCTTGTTTCTGGAATTAGGCCTGTATCACTGTTACTTCTTCTTTGATTGCTTCATTGACACGTTGGTTGTTTAGTCCCATGATGCTTAGTCTCCATGTGGGTGTGTCTTCTCCAGTTTCTTCTTGTGATTTCTAGTTTCATAATGTCAGAAAAGATGTGTAGTATGACTTTGATCCTCTTGAATTTGGTGAGGTTTGTTTTACAGGCTAATATGTGATCTATTCTGGAGAATGTTCCATGTGCATTTGAGAAGGATGTGAATTTTTCTCTTTGGGGATGGAATGTTCTGGATATATCTGTTAAATCCATCTGGATCAGTGTGCCATTCAAAACCCTTTGTCCTTGTTGATGTTCTGTTTCAGAGGATCTGTCCATCAATGTGAATGGGGTGTCAAAGCCCATACTATAACCGTATTATTGATTAGTTCCTTTATGTGTTTTACTAACTGTTTTATGTATTTAGGTGGTCCTATGTTGGGTGCCTCTTTGCAATTCTATCTTGGTGGGCTGTCCCCTTCATTAATATATAGTGTCCTTCTTTGATTCTTGTTATAGTATTTGTTTTAAATTCTATTTTGTCCAATGTAAGTATGGTGATTCCAGCTTTCTTTTGATGTCCATTTGCATAATATAGACATTTCTCCATCCCTTCACTTTCAATTTGCAGGTGTCTGGAGATCTAAAATGAGTCTCTTGTAGAAAGTATATAGAGAGGTCTCATTTTTTTATCCATTCTGTCACCCTATGTCTTTTGATTGGAGGATTTAATCTATCTCCATCCAAAGTTATTGTTGATAGATATGTATTTGTTGTCATTTTATTTGGTTTTTGGCTATTTCTGTACATTGTCTCTGATCTATTCTGGTCTTTCATGTTTTTCTGATTTTCTTAAGTGACAAATTTGAATTTCTTTCTCATCATTCTTGGCATCTTATTAGTGGTTTTGATATATGGTTATTATTTTAGTATACAACCACTTGTGGATGTTGCATTCTATATTAAGTTGATGGTCCTTTAAATTCGAACCCATTCTTTACTCTTCTCCTGCCCATATGGTGTCATTTTAGGCATAGGGTGTCATATTTTACATCCAATTTTGTGAGTTCCCTGACTCCTTATTTATGAAAACATGCATTTTTACTGCTTTTGAGTATCCTACCTTTATATTGTCACTTGGGGTCTCTACTTTGCACTCAGAGTCCCCTTTGATATTTCTCGCAGAATTGATTTAGTAGTCATAAACTCCTTTAGTTTTTGTTCAGCTGGGAAACTCTTTATCTCTGCTTCTCTTCTGAATTGTAGCCTGGCTGCATAGAATATTCTTGACTGCAGATCTCTTCCTTATAGCACTTTGAATATATCATGCCACTCCCTTCTGGCCTGCAAAATTCCTGCTGAAAAATCAGCTGATAGCCTTAGGAACTTTTCCGTGTATGTAACTGTTGTCTTTTCTCTTGTTGCTTTTAAAATTATCGTTACCCTTTGCCGTTTTGCATGTTCATTAGTGGCTTTGGTAAATGGTTACCAATAGGGTCGAAGAGGATTGTGCTCCTCATGGTGTTGAGAGATCGACCTGTGGCTGCCTTGTTGTGGCTCGTTGGTGGGCAAGGCCAGTACTCAGCCGAGGTGTCTTCAATGAGCCTCTCTGCCACAGACTCAGGTGCATCAAAGGGCAGGGCTAGCCCCCAATGCAGCACGCTAAGCAGCCCGGGTCCAGGTATTGCAGGCATGCTGATGAGTGCTATCTGCTTCGCTCCCCAGGGTAGGAGCTACTGTGATCCCACTGGAACTGCCTCCTGGGTTTGATGGGGCCAGAAACCCCTTTGGAGGAACGCATGCTGTGGCAGGTGTGTTGCAGAGGGTAGGTCCACAAGGGAACACTAGGGCTGGGCATGCTGTGTGAGCGAGGTAGATGGAGTAGTAGTGCTGGCTCCTGCAGATGTCAGGCTCTAGGCTGGGAGAGGAAAAGAGAAATGGTGCCCACCAGCAGTTTTGTTCCCAAAGACATATCCTGAAGATCCCTGTTCCTCTAGCACATGTTCTAAGGTTATTCAGTACGTCTCATGTATACCTCAGGGGCTTTTCAAACTACTGATTCTGTGCTATATATCTGGCCACATTATTTAGTATGCTGGACCTTTAAGGGCGAGGACTCCATCTTCTATCACGCCTTGGCTCTATGGGAGTCAAGCCCACTGATTTTTAAAGCTCCCAATGCTAAGCCCTGCTGACTTGCAAAGCCAGACATTATGAGGACCGGTCTTCCCATTGTGGGTCCCCAGTGCCAAGGATGCCTGGTGTGGCGTCTGATCCTCTTGCTTTTCTATGACTGTGATGTCCCAACCGTTTGTGATTAGTCCCACTAGAGATCTGGTCCCTAACAGTTTCTCAGCCCCTCCTACCCTTTTTGATGTGACATTCTGTTACCAGCCAGAAAGGCCTTTTCTGTCCGTCTTCAGGTCATTTTCAGAGTTAATCACACACATGTAGCTGTTATCCTGCTGTGTCCATGACACAAGGCGAGTTCAGGATCTTCCTACTCTGCCATCTTCCCAAACTCCCCGTTTTTAAAAAAAACATGTGCTATGTAAAGAGTATCTTGAAAGTAGGATTTGTTAGTATGATGATTTGAATGTTGAAGATGGCCTATGTCATCTATACTCTTTTTTTTTTCCCCTTCAAAAAATTTATTTAAACAGTGATTCCTTAGTATCATCTAATGTTCTATCTTGTGCTCAGTTAAGCTTTTGAGACGCTGATTTCCCTCCTTTATTTTATTTTATTTTGTTTTATTTTATTTTATTTTTTATTTATATACTAACTCTTTGAATATAATAACTCTCTGCCCTTAAAATTGCATACCTCATTTATAAGTTGTTTTAAAAATCTTTCAAGTAAAAACCTTGAGAGAATTTTGAAATCATTTGTCAAAAATACAAAAATGCATCTGCTTCCTAATTGTCTTGAAGGACAATTGATAAACATTAGGGAAAATTGAAAGTTTCTACAAAGAGTTCAACAAAAACCTTTTCCTAATCATTGGCTGGAGTTGAAAAAGGAATGTCGGGAGGTTTTTTTTCTTACAGTTTATTTTTATTTTGAGAGAGACAGAGAGAGCAAGCATGGGAGGGGCAGAGAGAGAGAGAAGGAGACAGAATCCCAAGCGGGTTCCATACTGCCAGCACAGAATCCACTGGGGGGGCTGAAACTCACAAACCCCAAGATCGTGACCTGAGCTAAAGTCAAGAGTCAGGAACTGGACACTCAACCAACTGAGCCACCCAGGCACCCCTGAATGTTAGGATTTGGTAAATGGAGCCAGCATTTATTTCTTACTGTTGGAGCTCTTGATAAAGTATCTCTCTCCACTAACAAAGCAAATAAAACTAATGGTTACATCAAATAACCTGAAATTAGGTTTAGTTCTTTGAATTGCTGTACCCAGAATATTAATGCAAGATTTTTAAAAATAAGGAGACACTTTGTACCATATTGTGCTTCTCTAAATGAATAATTTTTTGTGAAAGAAAAAAGTACTATCATTAAATAACTTAAATAGTTCACTTAAATATGATTTCACCTTCATGTCACAATATAAAATTTATTTTTTTCATGTTTTATAGAACTTATAGATTGATATAGTAAGAACTTTACAATTAAACAAACATGAATATGAGAAGTATAGGCGCAAAATTCTTGCTGATGTGCACATTCAAAAATCTTTAGACACTGGTGTTGATGAGGTTTTCTGCATAGGAGGAATTCAGGGTTTTTTTTAAATGTTAATAAACTGAGATAGATGTTTCCATCTGAATTAATTGAAGTTAGTGGGAAATAAGGCAGATAAGAAAAGTCTTAGTTGAAGTAAAAAAAAAAATGGGTTTTTTTTGCAAAAAATGATTAGACCCCTATTTTGTAGGTCTTGAAACATTGGCCCCTGGTCATTCTTGTGGCCAGCTCTCTGAAGGGCTGCAGCTGTCTCTTTGCCCACCTTTTGTTCCTTTTTCAGCCATCCCCTCAACACGCTCTCCTTTCTCAGCCTGTGTATTATGGTTCTCCAGAGAAACGGAACCATTACATGCCTGCCATACATTGGGTGATCGATAAACATTTAAATGAATGGCATCTTCTTTTTCACATATAGACTCCTCGCGCAAGCATTTTCTATGTTTCACTTTATTCTGTACATTTTTCCCCAACTTCTGTTTCCCTGAGGCACACTTCTTACGGCTCTTCCAAGATATTAATTATCTATACAAAAAGTTAGTCCCTGTGACAATTATGTAATGATTGAACACTGCATATGTCTCAGCAGCTCACATTGCTAAAAAACAATCTCCTTAAGAGCTGTTTTCTGTAGCGGATTTGATCTATATCACTCAAGACTGTGCTTTCACTTACTTAAATTGAATGTTTATCCCAGACAGATGGTCTTTACCAATAACAGGAACCAAGTTAGCATAAACTGAATCTAATTGCAAAGCCAATTTTTTTCCCTTTTATTGTATTTTCTTCTGTATCTTTTTCTTATCCATTTTTGATAACTCTAGTGGAAAATCGTATGATTTAAGTATCTTAGGTATGTGCTCAAGAGATTTAAGCGAAGGAAGAAAACATTTTGCGATCTCCATTTTGACTATCGGTTATTAGAAACATAGCTTTAGAATACTTAGTTACAAGCTGCCAATTTAATAAGCTCTTTTCTTCATTTTTTTGGTTTATGTGGTACAATACTTTATTTCTCCCGTGTTATCCCCCCCCCCCCCCCCACTTAAATCCTTCCTTGCATAACGTCAGTATCTTCCAACTTCTCTATCTCTATGTGCTCATTCCCCTGACCCTGGTCATACACACACCATTATCATCACTCGTGCCAAACCACTTCCACCTTCCAATATATTTTTCACGCCTCTCCACCTCTGTATGTGAAGTTCTTTTTACCTGCCGTATGGCACTCCCCACCCCGCTGCTCCCTCCTCCCTTACTCTCCCCTGCCCCCACCACCCTTGCTCCAACTTAAAGCCTAATGATTCTTATAAAATCATCTTAAGGATAATCTCTTTCTGGAAGCCTTGTCTCTTGTTTCATTGTCAGTATAACTTAGACAGAAATAGGTATGTATGGTAATTACTGGAACTGGTGATTACTGTCTGTTAGATAAGCCAGAAACTAGAAATACATATTTAAAAATAGGCTTACTGAAAGAGTGAAGGCAGGGGTGCTCGAGGACTGTTCATGCAGCATCGAGTAGCTATGGAAAATAGTGTGAAGAATGGGGCAGTGAGGTGAGGTGGAAAACCAGAAACGGTTCAGGGGAATGTCTTAAAATTGGGCTAAAGAAAAACAAAGACCCAAAAGGATGAGGGCATCTGCGAACGACTAAGTTTTTAGCATAAAATTCTGCTGCGATGTATGGAATACCCTGGATACCAAAAAGATGGGAAAAGACGTGTAAGTGAGGCGATCGGCTAGTCTGTGTTGGCAGTGGAGATAGGAAGCACAAAAATGGCTTCCCACCGTGAAGGAAGCCTTGTCTGTCAAGTTCGGGCATTCCGTGATCAGCAACACGAACATGGCTGAGAGAGCAAGCAGTCCACCGTGCGGCTCAAAACCAGCACTCGGGTGTCTTCCTTTTGAGCACAAAATAAAATTGAAATCTGTGCCATGGCATACGAGGCCCTACATGTTCTGGCCCATTGCTTACCACTTAACCCCCTGCTAACTCTGCTTCCGCTGTAATAGCCTCTTGTTTTTCTTGGATCACGTCAAGCTTTGCCCTGCCACTGGTATTTGGTACTTGGCTGTTACCTCTACCTGGAATTCTCTTTCCCAGCAATTCCTGACTAGTCCTCCAGTTGCCTTCAGGTGGATGCCCAATGTCACTTCAGATGAGCCTTCCTTAACTATTCTAACTAAACCAGTATTCACTCATTTCCGTCAGTTTTTATCCACTGGCACTGATTTACTTACTTACTTACCTACTTACTTACTTATTTATTTATTTAGCATGGAACTTGTCTCTACCTGACATTTATGGCACACGTTTTTGGCTTATTTGCCGTCTTTCTCTCTGACTATACTGCAAATGCTGTAAGGCAAGAATTTTTGTTCTGTTGACTGATGCATGCCCAAGACCTGAAGAAAGTCCAGGTCTCGAGTGGGTATTCACGTTGAAAAATTTGTGTTGAAAAATGTTTATCCATGTTGAAAATCCCCATTGAAAAATGACCATGACAGTGACCGAACATGGGACAGGGAGATTGTGAGAGTTATGAGTAGTTGATACCAGAGGACATAAGTCTCGGGGAGAGAGAGGTGCATCTGGTCTAAGATTAAGGGTAGAGGAAGTCTCTTATGCAGTTAAGATGAGACTACACTCTTTTTTTTTCTCTCTCAGCTTTTAACTTCTTCATTCAAAGCTGATTGTGTTAAAATAGGACTATTTCTGCTTGTTTCAAGTTAATTACCCATATGGTAGAAATCATGTACCAAAATGGGTTTGAGGCAAACCAACTCATGCCAAATTCACAAAGGAAACAAAAACTTGGATCTGTCGGGCAGATTCAGGATAAAAAATGGATCAGAATATGGAGAAAAATAGAAATACTTGGAAACATTTTTGGGGGAGCAGAGCTACCTTCTTTTTCTCAAGTGGAGTGAACCCTAGTGAAGAGGGTTTTCCATGAGATCAGCCAAGGAGCACTGACATGTATTCTCTCCAGTAGGGAGGCACAAAGGATTGGTGTCCGACTCCTATGCAGGGTACACAGAGGGTGAGAAATATGTCCACCATAGGCAGCTACATGGATGTTTTCTTCTTCCAGAACTTACTGGTGCGAGGGATGCTTCTGGGTACCAAATGTGAACTTCTAGCCCACCAGAAAAAAGTGAAGAGATGGAGTATTCTCAACTTTGTCTAAGAGAATTTCTACAACAGTGTGAGAAGACCTCAATATTGAGATTCTGTTAAGGATAGGGCACCAAAGAAGTTGAAGTTGAAGGGACATTAGGAGTGACTGAAAGAAAGAAGTGTTGCAAATACCAAGGGAATTTCCTTTGGGGGGAACACTTGTGGAGACTCCCAAGCAGTCTTAAAAATGACTATTGGAGTCAGATTTAACCATCTGTCAGTGCAGGGCTCATGAAACCACATAGATTAAAAAAAAAAAAAATTGTCTTATCATCTTATCTCTGTCCCCAACACCTTCACTTGCCTTCTTTGACCTTAGCAGCCACAAACCACTAGACAGTGGGAAAGCAAGTGAGAGGGGAGGAAAAACGTAAGCCAACCAGCTTCCATTCTCTAAATTCCCTGCATTAACCAGAGGCCAGTAGTCACCTATTTCTAGCCTGAGCATGGGGAAAAACAAGTTCTGTCTTTAAATGGAAATGTAAAAACGTAGACTTCTCTTTCCTTGTCTTCCTGAATAATTCAGTGTTATAGATGAGATTTTAGTTAATATGGGGGATTGATCAAGTAAGTAAACATAATAAGGATCATTGGAGCCAGGATTCTCATTGCCAGAGAAAGGAGTTAAAAATATGGAAAGGAAGAAAACTAAAATAAAATGCATGATGTTGGATTGGGACTGGAGATAATCGAACTCATGGTTCAGGCAGACAGATCAATTAAATATAAATGTGTGTATATATACACAGGTCATGACCTATGCACACATCTATGTGTGTGTGTGTTTATATATGTACACATTAACACGTATGGATATATATACATGTATATATGTGTAAAAGTATTTATTAATATGTATTTACATACTTATAAGTATGTGTGTATGTGTGTGTATGTATATATACATATACATATATGTATATGTATGTGTGTGTGTATATATATCTCCTAGATCTGTCCATTGGGATCAATGGACACCCCAGCACCATTGAGGACACCTAACATCCAGATCTCGCTTCTAAATAACATTCTCCAATAATAGACACCAGACCTCCTTAGACAAATGGCTGATTCCCAGATTGGGCCAAAGTAGGCGATAAACCTGGAACATTTTGTTGTACCAGAAGATAAGGAAGTAGTCAGAAAATGATGCAGACATATCCAAAAAAAAAAAAAAAAATGGAGACCTTTTTCATTTCCTCCTTGCCCAAGTGGGGGCAATGAACGCTGATATAAATAATAGTAGCGGGGCGCCTGGGTGGCGCAGTCGGTTAGGCGTCCGACTTCAGCCAGGTCACGATCTCGCGGTCCGTGAGTTCGAGCCCCGCGTCGGGCTCTGGGCTGATGGCTCGGAGCCTGGAGCCTGTTTCCGATTCTGTGTCTCCCTCTCTCTCTGCCCCTCGCCCGTTCATGCTCTGTCTCTCTCTGTCCCAAAAATAAATAAACGTTGAAAAAAAAATAAAAAAAATAAAATAAAAAATAATAGTAGCAATGAGTGAAATAGAAAACCATGAGTTCATCCAAATGTAAACAAAAATGACCATATTGACAATTTGATACCAGGAATGTGGTATTTATACGGTTTCAAAGTACTTTCCCACAAAATACTTATTCTTACAAAGAGCAATTAATCAAGTGCTCAAACGAACATCGTTAGTTATGGACAAATTGAAATCCCATGCCACCTGATGGGCTGCAGTGGGAACACAGCATCACATCTGTAGTAGTTTTTTCAGAGGGCATGGCTTGAACCCAAGCTTGAAGAGACAGCACAAACCCCATACAAGGGCCACAGCAAAGCAAATCTTCAAGGGAGGGCACTTTTGGGATGAGCACTGTGTGTCACATGTAAGAGATGAATCACCGGGTTTTTCTTCTGAAGCCAAGACTACACTGTATGTTAACTAACTTGAAAATAAATTTTATTTTTTAAAATTTTTCTAATGTTTATTTTTGAGACAGCATGAACAGGGGAGGGTCAGAGAGAGAGCGAGACACAGAATCCGAAGCAGGCTCCAGGCTCTGAGCTGTCAGCACAGAGCCTGATGTGGGGCTCGAACTCACAGACCGTGAGATCATGACCTGAGCCGAAGTCGGACGCTCAACCAACTGAGCCACCCAGACGCCCCGAAAATAAATTTTAAAAAACATGTTAAAGGTATGAGAGTCACGGAAAGATTAAGGAATTATTCCAAACTTAAAGACGAAAAGACATGAAACATAATTCTGAACCAGAGCATTTAAAAAATTTATTTATTATTATTGAGAGAGAGAGAGAGAGTGAGTGTGCACATGAATGGGGGAAGGGACAGAGAGAGGGGGTGGATAGAGGATCCAAAGCAGGCTCTGTGCTGACAGCAGAGAGCCCGATGTGGGGCTTGAACTCAACAATTGTATGATCATGACCTCGGTCAAAGTGGAAGCTTAAATGACTGAGCCACCCAGGTGCTCCTGAATGAGATCATTTTGCTAAAAATAAAATATATTTAAAACAACTGAATAACCTTGAATGGGACCCAAGGATAAGATAAGAGTACTGTTTCAGTGTCAGCTTCCTGGTTTTCATGAAGATGTTGTAGTTACAGGAGAGTATCCTTGTTTGTAGGAAATACTGACTGAAGTACACACAGGTGATGGGGAATTAGGCCATCAAGTTCCCAAATGGTTCAGGAAAGTTCATGAAACATCCCAAATAAAATAAAAAAAAAAATTGTATTTTCAGTAATTCTGCAAATGTGATTGTTTCTAAAAAAGAGAACACTTTGTACTTTAAGTAATAAAGTTTTCTTTTACCTGCTCTCCACTTCAAATGACAAATCTAAACTTCTGGACGTTCAAATTACTAACCTGAGACCACTTACTGCATTAGAATAGACAACTCATGGGGTGCCCGGGTGGCTCAATCAGTTGAGCATCTAACTTCGGCTCAGGTCATGATCTCATGGTTCATGAGTTCGAGCCCTGCGTCAGGCTCTGTGCTGACAGCTCAGAGCCTGAAGCCTGCTTCAGATGCTGTGTCTCCCCTCTCTCTCTCTCTGCCCCTTCCACACTCACACTGTCTGTCTGTCTGTCTCTCTCTCAAAAAATAAATAAACATTAAAAAAGATTAGAATAGCGACCACATGAGGGTTGCCATGATTTTTGTTCCAATAATAGAGGAACTATATCTTATTTTGGATAAAGCTTAATACAGCAGAAGAATTAAGGAATAATAAGCTGAAATTTGATTACAATTCATGATTTTCAGTATACCCATTGTAAAACCACGTATCCCTTCCTTTAATTATTATTTAGGCCTTGTTCTGTTCTAGAAAATGTGCTAATTGTAGATGTTACAAAGATGAGTAGATTGGAGCACGGTGGGGAGACCTGTGTGCAAACGATGGCAACACAGTGCTGCGAGTCATTTTAGAGACATGAAAAAAATTACAGTTGGAAGCCAAAGGAGAGAAAAATGAACTCTAAATGGGTAATCAAGAATGACTTCACCAAAAAGATGACATTTTGAGCTGGGTCTTGTGGACTGAAAAGAAGTTTGCCAGGAAGGCCTGATGATGTTTGGAGCATTGGTGAATGATGAAATTTTAAGCAATTGGGCGAAGACTTGGCCCTTTGGAAGGGCTTTGCCTGGGTGGAAGGATGGAGAACAAAGAAAGGTCTAATTTGGCTGGAGGGCAGTTTAAAATGAATGGTAGTAAGGAGCAGGGGTTGGTTCGCGGGGGGCGGAGAGATTTGATTCTTAAGGATACCTCAATACGGGTCCTACCTACTTGTTTCCAAGACACTTTGTCTTTCGTGTTTGAAAAATGATCCCTGATTTTTAATGTAAATCCCTCTCATTTATGTGTGTTCTCTAAGGTTGTGGCAGACTGTTCACAGTACTGGTGGTGTGTTGGAGATGAGGTTTATTTTTCTTGAGTGCAGATAGGACTCCTGGGGCTGTGGTTAGAGGTGTTGGAGAACTGCCATTTATTCTGCCAAATCACTGCTTGAATAAAAGTTAACATTATCTCCCAGGAATTATTAAACACTTTCTTAAACTCCTATTACGGGAGGTCACGTGGGAATTTTTTAAAAAATCTTTTTGTTCGTGTCGTTTAGTTAAATATCCCAGGAAACAGATTTAATTTTTTGTTCTCCTGAATCAGAGCTAAGATTATACATTTATATAAAAACGCAGAATTTCTATATAACCTCAACTAAAAAGCTTTGAGTTTTGTCTTGTTTTTGTTGTGGGGAGTTCGAATTATTTAGCTGGTTCTTTGGTCAGATGCCCACATATAGACAAAGAGTATGAAAGGAAATGAAAAGCAGAGTAAATAACTGAACCCCAAAAGAACCAAACAGAAGGATTTGTGACAACGCAGATTTCTTCCAATATTTCCCCCTTTCTGTGTCCTTTAGTGGGCATCATAAACATAGCATCTTAGTTATATAGGTAAAGGTCCTGAAAATAAGATAAACACGAGAAACGCTTAAAATACAAGCACTGTGACAATGTAGAAATAGACGCTCGTACGAGAGACTCTTTTCAGTTAGTTACATAATCATTTTAATATGGGAATCTCAGAAAACTAATTTTTCCGACATGCAATATTTTAAGATTATCTGAATATTTAGATAATAATTATCCTTCAGTTTTTAATATTCGCATTAAAATGAAGTATACACGGGGAAAATTTACTGTGGCCACATTTGCATTGATCAATTTATTTAAACGTTTATCTTTTATTGATGGTTTAATTTGTGGTGCTTTGCTTTTGAGGGAGCACACGGTCTTTGGATTGGAGCAACACGAGTTTCTGCAGATCGACCTCATGGTCGGTCCAACTAGCAGAATTGGAATAGGATTCTCGTGCGCTCCAGGGCACAAAATGGACACAATATGAACCTTCTGTGAACCTTGTACACAATAAACGATTTCACTCTTTAAGAAAGACGGAGCCCCTGCCCTTGAGCCTGACAAGTAGAAGGCGACTGAGGTGGAAGTAGAAGGTGGTTGAGGTGTGGTGTGGGACCTTTTCAGCTTTTGAAGCACCTGCTATCTGAGACTCTGAGAAGTTTTTTTGGCTGACAAAATTGGGTATCCCTGAATAGACAGAAAAGCATATTCCAAAAGTCTCTCTCTGTATACAACTGGGGTGATTGAGGGAAGAAGTCAGTCATCCAGCTAACTTCACTAGGAGCTAAACTCAGAATGGAAACCATGAAAGAAACTCCCCAGAGATAGCCATGGGTTTCAGACTTTTCCATACGAAATGCCATGTCCTAATTTGTTCAAGAGAGTGGGTGAGAGATACTCTAAATAACGTTGCTATGATTTTCCACCCTTGGGACAAAAAAGAAAGAAAAATTGTGTTACAGTATTAAAGATGTTTACTTTTCTAAGGAGATGTGAATTGGAAAAAAAATTTAAGTGCTATAAAAACACTAAACCGGGATCAGCCAGGCTTCCGATGAGAGTTTAAGCTTTAGAGTAAATAAACCAATTTATAATTCTCCGCAAATTGAATCAAGGAACTTTGGGGTCTGTGACCTGGTTAACCACAGGCTGTTGGTCTGAAGGGAAATCCAGGAGAACAAAACCATAAAAACAGGGCCCCTATGATGCTCTGGGCCATGGCAGTTTGCGGTCTGTATATGTCTGCTTGAAGAATCTAACTTTGGTCCTCTCAGTCTACGCGTCCCCCTAGATTGAATACTAGGGTTAATCCAGGGCCACACACCCCTAGAAGGTGTGGTCAAGAAGGAGTTTTATCTCCACACCCATCTAGAAAGGCACACAAATGGAGAAAGCCATGGGTTCATTTGCTTCTATGCCACTCCTTTAATATCTAGATGTTCTTGTGTCGTTGGGTTTTCCCCCATGGGTGGGGTGTAGAGCGAGAGAGAGCACTTAAGCAGTTTTCAATGCAGGCACAGTATGGACTTGTTGTGAACCTGCTACACAGTATCCGATTTCAGGCTCTAAGATATACTAAGAAAGACAAAAGCCACCACCCCTGAGCCTGACCAGTAGAAGGTGACCATGGTGGAACACTATGTGACCAGTGCCACCAAAGACGTCTTGCCTGATGGGGGGCTAGATCTTGGCAGCACAAGAAATTTCCTGCGTGTTTCAGGGATGGCTTACACCGTTCAAGGATTCCACAAAGGTTACATCTTTGAGAGAAGGAATAACTTTATCATGCTATAGTCGCAAAATTAAAGTTAATTGCATCAGCTCCAAGGACCGAAAATAAGATGTTGTTATAAATACACATTTTACTTCAAGTGTATAGCATAGGCCTCCGCTGTCAGGAAGGAACCAAAATGAAAGTGACTTCAGTTAAAATGTTTAAAAGTGGCTTTAATTCGTTGTTTGCTGTGGCACGTAGCAACGGCTAATTATCTGGAGATCTTGACAGTGAGCCGTGAACTGCAAATTCCAACTTTAAAAAAGGAAAGGAACATAGCATCCTGGATTTGTACTCAGAGTTCTGTTGGGATTTGAGGTTGTCAGTGAATGAGAAACAAAATTAGGGTCCTTATGTGATCCAGCGATGATGATGATGTGCCATGGACTGAGGGCTGTGACTGATCCCTCTGACCCTGAAGAAAGGGATGAAGGGAGAAGAAAGGAAGTGAAACAGCTGGGGGGGGGGGGAGGAAAAGATGAATGTATTTCACCCCTACTATGTTCTGATTCAGTTGAGAGAATCTGGAAGATGGAGATAAAGTCAGCTTTTGTCACTAATAGAGCTTTTGAGAATATGGCTCAATCCTGAGGTCACAATAACTCTCTATACGTGAACCCTGTTGCTACAGTGAGAATGTGTCTCCTCCAATGTCCCATGTTAAAGCCTTAACCCCTCAGTTGGGGCCTTTATATATGATATGTTTTTGATTTGTGGTTACCATAAGGTTTATATATAGCATCTTAGGCATAAAGCATTTAAGTTGGTGGTTGCTTAAGTTGGAATCCATTCCAAAAGCACTAAAATTTTACTCCTCTCCCCATGCTTTATGTACATGAAGTCTTGCTTTACATTCTTTTATTTTATAAATCCTTTCACTGAGTTTTAATAAATGTAATCCATTTTCTTGCTCTTGCGCTATAATTTCCATAATGGTTTCATAACCGATTAATCTACTTTTATTATAGGTTTGCATTTACCTGCGAATATTTTTCCTTTCGTGTGTTTCTTACTCCTGACCGTTGCATTGCCTTTTCTTTCTAGTCAAAGAATTTCCTTCAATGTTTCTTGTAAGGTTGGTTTAGTGGTGATGAACATCTTTAACTTTTGTTTGTCCCAGAAACTCTCTCTCTCCTTCTGTTCTGAGTGATAACCTTCCTGTGTTGAGCTTCTTGGTTGTGGGTTTCTTCCTTTCAACACTTTAAATCTATCATGCTGCTCCTCTGGCCTACAAAGTTTCTGTTGAAAAACCAGCTGATAGACGTATGGAGTTTCCCTTACATGTAACTTAATTACCGTGTGTCTTGGCGCAGACCTTTTGGAGTCAATTTTGTTCGGGGGCTGTCTGTGCTTCCTAGACCTGGGTATCTGTTGCCTTCCTCAAACTGGGGAAGTTTTCAGCTACTATTTTATCAAATAGCTTTTCTGCCACCTTCTCTATCTTTTCTCCTTTTTGAATCCCTGTAATGGGAATGCTATGACACTTGAATATGTCATAGAGTTCCTTTAACTTATTCTTTTCTTCTTCTTCTTCCTTTTTGCTGTTTAGCTTGGTTGCTTTCCATTGCTCTGTCTTCGAGACCACTGATTTCATTCTTCCTCCTCTAATAGGCTATTGACTCCCTCTAGTATATTTTTAATTTCAATTATTGAAGTTTTTTTTTTTTAATCTCTGGTTCGTTTTCGTTTTTTTTTTACATTTGCTGTCTCGTTGTTGAAATTCTCATTAAGATCTCAACTCTTTTTTCAAGTCCATTGAGTATCTTTGTGATCATTACTTTTGATTTTTCATCATAGTTTATTGCATTTAACTTTTTTTTGCAGTGTTTTTGTCCTATTCTTTGATTTGAGTCATGTTCCTCTGTCTCCTCATTCTCTCTAAACTTCTGTGTTTCTGTGTATTAGGAAAATCAGCTCTATCTCCTGATTTTGCAAGTAGTGGCCTTATGAAGAAGAGCTCCTGTGGAGCTTTGTAGTGCAATGTCCCTGTTTTCCCAAACCAGACGTTTCAGGGTGTCACTTAAGTGAGTGGTGTGCACCCTACTGTGGTGTCTGAGCCACGGTTGCCTTCAGCCTAGACGGCTGCAATGGCTCACTTTGCCTGTTATGAGTGCCCTACGCAGGGTTTGGTCCCTGTGCTGCTAGGGGCCCATCTGAGGCCCCTGCAGGCTTGTACCTGGGTGGCATCAGCAGTCAGAACAGATGTCGCCTTTGGCCCATCTGCTGGGACTCTGGTCACACTGAACTGCAGATTGTTATCCCTGCATTGTCCCCTTAAAGGCTTTTGTTGATGGGCAGGGCCAGACCTGCCTCCTGCCACTAGTCTGTCCCCTGGGGCTACAGTCTTACTAATTGGCAGGGCACCCTGTGCTGGTGGCTGTAAGGTTTGGCTGCTGGGACTGGAGGGGCACCGGTATACATAGTCATCCTCCCCTCTCCCCAGGGCAAGAGTCACTTTGGAATGGTGCCTGCCATGCTGAGGTTGCTTTGGAAGGTCTCCTGTGGAGTGGGGTGACTTAGATGGGGTGGATCCACAGGAGAACACAAAAACAGGGTGCACAGTGCTAGAGAGGTAGGTAGAGAGTGTTTGTGCTGAGTCCGCTGGTGTCCTGCTATCTAGGTGGGACAGGGACTAGTGGCTGGGACTGGCACCTGCCACATGCTTTGCTATTGGAGAGGTTTCTTAAAACCCCTGCCCCTCCAGTGTACATCCTGACATTAGCAAATAAATCTTCGCCCCAGGTGCTTTCCAAACTGCTGCTTCTATGCTGTATCTTGGCCAGGTTATTTGTCATGCTTGCTCTTTAATGGCGGGGACTCAGTTTTCTATTGCCCTCTGCTCTCCTGGAGCTAAGTCCATCGATTTTTTAAAATATCAGAGTTAAGACCCACTGATAAAAGACCCACTGGTAAAAACTCATGAAGTTCAGCTCCTCTGGTTTTCAAAGCCAAATGTTTGGGGACTCATCTTGCCAGTGCAGGTTCTCCACATCTGAGATGCTTGACGTGGGTTATGACCTCTCGCTTCTCCATGCATGTGGTGTCCCTCTCATCTGTGGTTAGTCTTGCCAGGAATTTGGTTCCTGACCCCCCTTTCTACCTCTCCACCCTTCCTGCCCTTTTAATGAGGCCTCCTCTCTATGATTAACTATGGGAAGTGTGTTTTGTTAGTCTTGAGGTCATTTTCAGAGTTGATTGCACTGATGCGGCTATAATCTCAGTGTATCCATGGGAGAAGGTGCGTTCGGGATCCTTATTCTCTGCCATCTTCCCAGGAGTCTGAGGACAGAAGGGGAAATCTGTCCTCATGGAAACCAAAAAATTGGGGAAGAAATCTCCTCTGGCCTCCCTCAAGAGTTCTTTCAGGATTTTTGGATGTATAGTTTTTAATTTAAGAGAGCCCAAGTCACCTAATAATAATAGCATTATAGTCACCTGTAAATATGTTCTGTATTTCAGTGGTTCTCAAAATTTTACGGTATCTTGGCATCATCGTGATGTGACTGTAATGACCCTAGGTGTTTGGGTTTTCCTCCAGACTCCTGCTTCGTCCTCTGCCAGCAGGACACCCAGGCACTTAGAAACCCAACCCATAATACCCAAAGCTTTGTGTCCCCATCCCTGCACCCTAGGGATGCAGAATGAAGACAGATACAGTCCCTGTCCATAGGCCTCAAGAAGAGATAGACAGGTAGGCAAATAAATTACAATGAGATGCTGTGACAAGAGAGGTGTGGAGAATGTACAAGAAAAGCTGGTGGCTACAGTTTAATAGGTGCTTTGTTTGGATATCGATCATCTCCAATCTGGAGGAACCTGCAAGGAAGTGTATCGATTAAGGGGCAGGCCTTAATCCTTCTTGCGGGCTTTCAGTTGCGTTCAATCATTAGGGAACCCCAGCAGGAGATGATGGAAGGAGGCTGAGATATTTTTCCCCTGGCTCACCTCACAGGCCATAGCAGTGGCTCTAACCAGAGCCTGTGGCTCCTAACATGTGAGCTCTCCAGTGAGCAGCACTGCTCCTTGTTCTTGTCCCATCAGGACCAGGGGTGGTAAGGGTTCCACCTGGGATACTGAACTGACTATACACCCTGCCTTATGCTTTTCTTCCTTTCGAAATCTTGAGTGTTGCTTTGCTGTATTTAGTTGAATCCTGCCTAGGAAAGCAGAGGCCAGTCTTTGACCCTCCTTACAAGTATCTCTTGTTTTGCTTTGTTTGGGCCTTGCTGTCCCCAAATTCTTGATCCTTAAAGTGCAGTGATTTTCCTAGAATACATTTTGGTGCTGACCATTCCAGTTTGATATTCCCTTACACATAGTAAGCTTTTTAATATATTCATTCTCATTTGTGGTTGCTTTTAATTTTGAAATGTTTTCTTGAATTAAAACTTGAGGGGTGCCTGGGTGGCTTAGTCAGTTAAGCTTCCAACTTCGGCTCAGGTCATGATCTCACGCCTTGTCGGTTTGAGCCCCACATCAGGCTCTGTGCTGACAGCTCAGAGCCTGGAGCCTGCTTTGTACTCTGGATCTCCCTTTCTATGCCCCTCCCCAGCTCCACTGTGTCTCTCTCACACAAATACATATTTAAAAATAAATAAAATGTGAATAAATATTTTATTCAATTTTGTTTTCTTCTTCAGGATTCCAATTCTTTATTAGAATTCTTTTATTGGGTTTGTGTACCTGTTCTTCTTGATCTTTTAAATTCTTTCCTTTGAAAAAATTTAATGTTTATTTTGAGCGAGAAAGAGAGGAGGGCAGAGAGAGAGAGGAAGACAAAGAACGTGAAGCAGCCTCCAGGCTCTGAGCTGTCAGCACAGAGCCTGACACAGGGCTTGAACTCATGAACCGGGAGATTATGACCTGAGCCAAAGTCTATGCTTAACTGGCTGAGCCACCCAGGTGCCCCTAAATTCTTTCTTAGTCCTCCTTTTATTTCGTTCACTTATCTCATCTGGCATCTGTATCCATTAATGCGCTATCTTCAATTTCTTTCCTTTTTTCTTTCTTTTTTTTCAGTTTATTTATTTTGAGAGAGATAGCACAAGTTTGGGGGGGGGGTGCTGAAAGAGAAGGAGACAAAGGATAAGAAGCGGGCTCTTTGCTGACAGCAGCCATCCAGATACGGGGCTCGAACTCACAAATCGTGAGATCATGACCTGAGCTGGAGTCAGACGCTTAACCAACTGAGCCACCCAGGCTCCCTCACTGTCTTCAATTTCTATTCTTCCTAGTGCTCCTTCCATTTTCATTTTTTCTTTCTTTCTTTTTTTTTTTTTAAATCTGAGTTCTTCAAGCTCATACTTTATTTGCTATTGTTTAATCATTAATTCCTCAGGTTGTCAAACTTCTGAACGGTGATCTTCCAACATAGAGCTTATGCACTAAGATTTTTTAAATCAGGGTAAAATGTTCTGTCACTCTTTCTTGTCCGCACCGTGGGAACATTTCTTTTGATAGGTGTTATTTTTCTGTTTGTAAGTTTTACAGCCTTTTCAAATTGTGTCTTAAAGTTTTACGTATCATTGATTTCCCAGTTCCTGGTTATTGTTTTCTCGCTTTACCTCCATCATTGAATGAGTTTGGGTTCATGGAAATTTTTCCCTGTAAGAGAAGAGTCCAAGGAACCTTCCATATTTTTAATATAAAAGATTCTGTCCTTCTCTGCTGCCATGGAGACACATAGATTTCCACAGTGTAGCCAGCCTGTTGTTACATTTCTTCTTTTGCCGCTCATTTCCTCCACCTCTTTGAAACAAACCAGGTTCAAGAAGCCTTCCGCCTCCAACCCCCGTTTCTCCACAGATTGTTACTAACAAGGAATCCAGTTGTATATTTTAGTTGAGGGAACCCTTTGCAGAAAGTGTACTTTGCCGGCCATTTCCTGAGCTCCGCCCACTAGGGTCACCTGTAATTCTTCATGCTTCTCCTCTTCACGTTTGCCTGGCTGCATCTGTCATATCTCAGTGACCTTCGACATAGGGTACATGCATTCTAGACCATAGGGATTACATTCATCTAGTTTGGCTTACAATGGAGAGTTTTCTTTTATGATTTCCAGAAGAGAAGAGGAAAGATGACGACTTACGCAGCCGTGCTCAGACCAAAAATCTCCTTAGAAACGTTTGAATTTGTATTTATTGAAAATGTCATTTTCTGTGGCAGTCAAGCTTTTGGTTAGTACACCCTCCTGCTAGAGGACGGTTTTTGAAGAGCTGGTTTTCACAACCACTTGCAACTGTTTCTGGGATGGTGCAAATATTAGGGTAATATTCAGTTTAATTCAATGTTAAATCATTCGGAGGGTGGAAAATGCCTGCACCCTTGCCTAAAAAATTAACAAAGGCAAAAATACGGTTTTCAGACACTACAAAATCCACAGAAATTTTCCATTTCATTTGATACCGGTGGATGGAATCTATTATCTATTACACAATGTTTTCAGGCCCTCACCTCCCCCACCTCCACAAATTTTTCCCAGTTTTTGCTTTTGCTGCAGGGCATGGAATCCTGAGGGCCAGCCTGCCATTGTAGATGCCTGCCTCTGCTGAAAACATCTCCACACTCTCAGGAAAGGGTCTTCACTAAGCACAATGTGGTCCCTCTCAGCATGTATACATATATTAAAGAGAATACCCAGAAAGGACAAATTAAGCACATGGCAAATTAAGAAGGAAGGAAGGAAGGAAGGAAGGAAGGAAGGAAAAGAAAGAAAGAAAAGAAAGAAAGAAAGAAAGAAAGAAAGAAAGAAAGAAAGAAAGAAAGAAAGAAAGAAAAAGAAAGAGAAAGAGAAAGAAATTGTGGCCTAACTTTACCTTCAATTTCGCTGTTGTGTAGGAAAGAGAAGTATTTTGTTTCACTGTAAAGTTGAAATGACATAAGAAAGAAAACAAAGGCTCCACAAAAGCTATGATGATTTCTCTTCCAGAAAGGGCTTCAAATGCATTGCTATTTACCTGAACATAATTAGTCCTTCAAAGTAAGAGATGATATCTAAGCCATTTCAGGCTTGTTCTGACCTCCCAACCTATGATTTAGGTGTTTACTTGGGACCTATTCTGTTGATCCCATTAAAATCTCTGCAAATGAGCGGCAGAACACTGTGCCTTTTAAACTTGTTGTATGCTTTCTATTCAGATTGAAAATTTTCAAATTAGAAGCACATTAAATGGTTGAGATTAGAACACCAACATGAGCTGGAGAAAAATAGATGGTTCTTTCTGAAATGAAAAAAAAAATCAGGACTATGTCTTCCTTTTTCTTTATAACAAAAAAGGGACTTTTCAGCATTGAAGCAAAATGTTTGCCTAGACAATTTCTTGGGCACTGTTTTAAAACTCTCCAGATTTAGCCACTTGTTCTGTTCCTATACGGAACCCCCAAAAAGGAGCAGACTACTTTGAGCAGTGGTGGTTGACCTTCCTATAAAGTTCTTTAATTTAACAACAACAACAACAGCAAAAGGCAAGTCGTCGTCTTCTCGGTCAATAGAAGGTTAGGTTTGGGGCTTTGTTGTATTTCTTTCTACTACCTCAGCCAACTTTGGTTCTGGCTAGAATAATCTGCTTGTGTTTATCCCAGATTTAATGAAATCCGCTAACATTTTACTTCAATAGTCCAGCTGCGTGTGGAGTAAAACTGTGTTTCTCAGGAGAAAAGAATCCATTGTTAAAGACTCAGACCTAGTCAGTCTTAGTGACTTTAAAATCAGATTTATTCTGTAGAACGGCACATGGCAGAAGTAGAGTTTTGAATATTTGATTTTGAAATGTTAATGAATTTTCACCTGTCGACTGAGATATTTTTTAGACATGGAGTTTGTGCCCTTAAAAAATCTAAATGGCAATACAATTTTAAGGAAAGAAAAGTGGAACTTTTGCTTATGTAAGGAGTGCTGTTTTACAGTTGATGTCTTCAGGAATCAATTTCTAACATTTTTATAAGTTTTGTACAGCTGAAACATGGTCCAATTGGATTCATCAAGTCATGGATGAATTTTCCGCGAATGAGAGGTTCAACTGTTCCGTGTTCCTGCCACCCACTCTTTGCCTTTCTAGAGCTCAGCCTAATCTGTAGGATAGAAGGATACGACAGGTGGACCATCAGTGACTAATTTCTGTTCAAACAGTGAGGTGATGGGTATTGGAGAGAAAAATGTTTCAAAGTCAGCTGACGTTTTTCAACTTCTAGCATAGCATAGACTTGATATATTATTTTTCCGCATTTTATGGTTGTACCTTAGTCCTGAAGACTTTATTCAACTATTTCCCCTGAGAAATATCTGGAGAAGCAAATGTTAGTGCAAAAGATGCAGTAATGGGTAGTACTTTGTTTTTAAAGTCAAAACTTAGCAAAAACATGGCTTACAGATGGTGAAGAGCTGACTCACTACATTTTTGGTTTGAAGAAATAGTGTCTCACCTAAGTAACCTCAGGAAGAGCAATATCATAAAGATATATGAGGATTGGACAACTGTTCTTTGAGCCGTGTGATCCCTTGCAAGGTGTACCTGTAACTGCTCTCCCCTTTCTCAGCTGGCTTTACACCAGCGTCTCCTGGCACCCGTGACTCCACTTTATCATAGCTAATCGGCCCACCTTACCGATTTCTCAATTTCAGGTTACTGGAAGAGGAATGTGATTTAGCTAGTTGACCTGTTCAACCTGGCTTTGCATCCCTAACAAACCTATGGATTTGCTGCCAGTGGCAAAATACAGGGGGTTGCAAATTCTTTCCTACTACCACTAACAGAGGAGTCTAACTTAATTCCCCCTTAACACTGGCCTTGCAGTGGTGATCTGCTTGATAAATAGAATATAGAAGTGACCTGCAAGGAGAACTTCCACAGTGAGGTCAAAAGAAGCCTTAGAGCTTCTACCCGGGTCTTCGGTAGAACAGCAGTCTCTCTTGGAGCCTGGAGTTGCTGTGTTGACCACCTTGCTTGGCAGACATGCGTAAAAGCTCTGAGACCACATAGAAAGTATTTAAGAGAACGATTATTATTTTAAGCCACTGAATTTTAAGGTAGTTTCTTATGCAGCAATAAATAACTAAAACACCTCTGCTTCAATCAGCTGTGACTCAAATAAAACAAATACTCAGATAAAACAAAGTTAAGACTACCCCCAACAAGCCCAGTGGGTGGCAGGTTCCTTGTACAGAAAAAATGAATGTCGTCCCGAGTTTTAACTGAAATCCCTAGGTTAATTGCTCGCCTTAATTTCCCTTGAGGATATAACAAGGAGGAACAGGATTAAGTTACAGCTAGACTCTGGTGGGATTTAGATAAAAAATACAGAGGCACATCTAGATGAAACTACGGACGTCACTTGCTAGGCTGGAGCTTAATCACTGTAGAAAGAAAGGATAACCGTAGTTGAAAGAGATATGCACTCAGTTGACGTAAAGATAATTAGATCTAAAAGTTTAGACGTGTGTGTGTCGATCTCTTTCATGAACATCGGAAAAAGAGAAATGTAATATATTTTAATAATGCCTCAGTTTTTTGAATCTTGGCCTAAATGCATTTTGCAGATATGCATTTGAAAGCAAAAGATACGCATGTGAAAATAAGTTATGTGTGGATATTTTTGGAGAAAAAACTTAAGCTTAGAAACCAATTACATAGTCATTACTTCTCATAATCCATGGTAGTTAAAGACCACTCTTTGCTTGCAAACACTGTAAATTTCAGCCTTTGTTCTACATATTTCTCCAGCAATCACCATAAGCATCTTTGTAGTGTGATTATTGTCAGGTATATTCTGACTTGCTCTAAAATGGTTGACTCTCTCCGTTCATTTTATGGATACAGAATAAAAAATTTGATATCACCAAGAAATTTCTGTGACTTATAAAAAACTACTAAAACGTGAAAAGGAGACCCTTTGATCCTTGTTAAATGTCTTCTCTGTTTTTCCATTGGACAAACTGGGACACTTGTGTTAATTATAATTAATTCCAAATGTCCTGATCTTCAGTTAATATTTTTTTAACTATTAACTATTGTGACTATGTGTCAGATCCCTTATTAGACCACAAGCCCAGAGGCAAGTCTTTTTTATAAGTGGCCAGAGAGATAGAAACCGTACAGGCTCTATTCATTTTTCTAATTCACACTTCCAGTGCTCTCTAAGTACCTGTAACTGACACTTGGTATTTTTACTGTCTGACATCTTTTTATTTTATTTCTTTCAAAATAGCTTTTGTTCTCTAATTTGTGTGTGTGTGTGTGTGTGCGCATGTGTGCGTGTGTGTGCATGTGTGTGTTTCTTTTTATATATATTATTTATTGTCAAGTTAGCTAACATACAGTGTATACAGTGTGCTCTTGGCTTCAGGAGTAGATTCCGGTGGTTCCTCACTTACATACAACACCCAGTGCTCATCCCAACAAGTGCCCTCCTCCATGCCCACCACTCATTTTCACCACCCACAGTTTGTTCTCTGTATTTAAAAGTCTCTTACGGGTTGCCTCCCTCTCTGTGTGTGTGTGTGTGTGTGTGTGTGTGTGTGTGTGTGTGTGTGTGTAAACACGCATCTTCTTTATCCACTCATCAGTTGATGAACATTTGGGCTCTTTCCATAATTTGACTATTGTTGATTGCACTGCTACAAACATTGGGGTACATGTGTCCCTATGAATCAGCATTCTTTATTTGATCCGTGAGATTTGAATGGACAGAAGACCCACGTCCAACTCCAAGGGTGAAATATTATGGGCTTCAGTGAATCACCAAATCATCTCTTTGGCCAAAGAGATTTTCTTACAGCTGGGCAAATAACCTTATAAAAAGTAAGGTGGTATGACCCGGGGTTTCTGTTAAAGTAAAGTCTTTTTCTCTGGTTTGCAGGAGCTCCTGAAAGGCACCTTCTTTCTTCTCTTGTACATGAGGTTGGCGATCTGAAATACAGTAACCGTTTTGCCACCAGGAAGGGGCATCATTGGTCTGCAAGGGGTCCTGTGTAAAGCAGAAAGAACCGATTAGTGAGACAAACACAACTGGGTCCTTGGTGATTAACTTGAGCCACTGGATGAAGCCTCGCTTCAGGTATAGTTTCAGATTCTGCTTTTATATGAACCAGTAAGTTGTCTTACAACAGAGGTGAATTAATTTTATTTCGGTTTATGTGTTGCAACTAAGAGATTTCTAACTGATACAGTGTCTTCTGTTTTGCCATAGCATCTCTAAATGATGTAGAGATAAACCTCAAGTTCTGTTAGGGCAGGGATTTTTTGTCTGTTTTGTTCACTGCTAAGCTGTATTGCCCTGAACACCGCCTGGTAATATCAGATGCTTAGCAGATATTTGTTGATGGGGCATACAAATTTAGTTCAAGCTTTAAGAAGATCTATGTTGTCAATAACTCATACCTAATGAAAGAACGTAAGTTCTATTCCTAAGGGACACACATAAAATTAGAAACACCTAAAAATGCTTAAGTATGTTTTTTTTAAGTAAAATTGTTGGGGTGCCTGGGTGGCTTAGTTGGTTAAGCGTCTGACTTGGGCTCGGGTCGTGATCTCACTGTTCGTGAGTTCAAGCCCACATCGGGCTCTGTGCTGACAGTTCCCAGCCTGCTTTGGATCCTCTGTCTCCTCCTCTCTGTGCCCTCCCTCACTCATGTGTTCTCGCTCTCACTGTCTAGCACGCTCTCTCTCTCTCTCAAAAAAAAAACAAACATTTTTTTAAAAAATGTTGAAATAAAATTCTTGATGGGTTTCAGCCAGTGGTGTTCTGGAATTGGCTTGAACTACAGGAGAATCTCTTTCCAACTCTACGTCTGCTGGTTACACTTGGGGAGCTTGAAATTACCGTGGGAGTATCCATACTACAGTAATCAGCACACACTAGAAACGAGTCATTTTATTCACCCCCAGAATGCCAGTTTACCATGCTTTGCCCTAGACCAACCTTTTAGTGCAATGAGCATTTTCTTTCATAAAAATAAGTTTTAAATTTTAGAGTTAAAAGGAAACTTTGAAGTTTTTCTACTTGTATATCCTAAGTAGACAGAGGAGGAGTCTGAGTTTCAGGCTAAGTCACCAAGGAGATAGCATACCATACCTGGGCACCTTATTTGTGTGGGTAAATCAGGTGATACCCCTTTTATGAATTTTTACCCATATCTAATATGTTGTTGTTTTCTTTCCAGAGGTAAAGAGAAGCAAGTGTCAAACCAAAAGTATTTGGAGTTTATGTAGTCATTATAGTTTTATTTGGCATGTTTGATCAGTGGTGACTTTGTACTAGTCAACAAAATCTACCTAATGACATAATTTCTAATATTATTAAATTTTCTTCCTAAGTTGGATACTATAATTAAGACAACAATATTTAGACCTTAACTCTTGAGACTGGGTCTTTGGAAAAAAAAATAAGCCAATGGGGACACCTGGGTAGCTCAGTCAGTTAAGTGTCCGACTTTGGCTCAGGTCATGATCACGGTCTGTGGGTTCAAGCCCTGCGTCGGGCTCTGTGCTGACATCTCAGAGTCTGGAGCCTGCTTCGGATTCTGTGTCTCCCTCTCTCTCTCTCTCTCTGCCCCTCCCCAACTCCTGCTCTGTCTGTCTCTTTCTCTAAATTAAATATACATTAAAAAAATTTTAATAAAAAAAAATTAGCAAAGTTGAGAGGGACCTGGATGGCTCAGTCAGTTAAGCATCCGACTTTGGCTCAGGTCATGATCTCATGGTTCGTGGGTTCAAGCCCCGCATAGGGCTCTGTGCTGACAGCTCAGAGCCTGGGGCCTGCTTCGGGTTCTGTGTCTCCCTCTCTCTCTGCCCTTCCTCTGCTCGCGCTCTGTCTCTGTCTCTTTCTCTCAAAAATAATAAAGACTAAAAAAATGTTTTTAATTAAAAAATGAACTTAGCCAAGTTGAATAACACTTTGAAAAACCCTTCATACTTTAACATCCTTTGGTTCCAAGTGATTCCCTTCCACAGAAAATCCAGTACATAGACTGTTACGGAGACTAAAGATAGGTCTGTTGAAGGAGAGCAGACATAGGCCAGGTAACCCATTATAGAATTTCCAGGTGGAGTCTCTCAGAAACTGACTACTTAGGAACCTGTAACTTAGAAAAGTGATATTGTCACTAGTGTTAACGTAATTGTTCAAATCCCGATGAGATGTATGCTTGCTGGCTTGTTAACAACCCCCATTGCTATATATTAACTCTAAACAGATGTAGGAGATGTTAATTTCGGATACGTAGACCCACAACTTATTCATTTTGTCAACAATTATTTATTAGATGCCAAATGGTCACTGTCTTCAGATAACTGAATTTAGGAGGAGGAACTCGCTATTTAAGACATGCTAAGACAGTAGTGAATTAACAAAATAAACTGATTCAGTGAAAGAGTAGAGTTAATCAAGGCCAGTGTATTTAATGAAGTGTTCATGGAGACGGCGGGTTTGATACTTCGAGAGTATGTATGCCACGTTTAAGTGGGGGAGACTATGTAACATATTCCCTGGGAGCTGAGAGCCCAAAGAGCATACATATCTTCTCTGGGAAAGTGAGCCCATCAATCTGAATACCATAGAATCTTCCTCTGGGGGAAAAAAAGACAGAGGGTATAAAAAAATATATGGGACCCAGTTCTGAAGCCTGGCTAGATATATCAGCCAAAGAGCTGGATGGCCTCTGTATCCGTGTTATATTTTCTCCTGTAATGCACAAACTTGACAAATTTTCTTTGATAGGAAGCTTTCCAAGTGTTTGTACCTAGTTTCAGCATTTTTTTTTAAATCTTTACTGTTTTTGCCTTAGTCACAAAAAGCAAGTTTAGACATCTCAACATTGTGCCCTTTTTGTAGAAAGGAAATAAGGTAGAAAAGTTCACACCACTGGCTGAGTCCAATCCATTAAACACAGAACTCTAACGCAGAGTATGTAACATTTTTGTAACACAGAAATCTGCCCAGCCCTTGTCAGTGGAACTGTTTTGGATTGATTCAGGCCAGCCATCCAAGCATTG
>NW_024412412.1:16885000-17055782 GCF_014898765.1 Herpailurus yagouaroundi
CGGCAATAAGTAGATAGCAGGCCCTCTGTCTCTTCCCAGGTTCCCCGGGCTGGCATTGGATTTTCCATGGTCTTTTTGGTGGTTAGCTAAGTAAACGCTTTAGAGTGTAAAACTTATTTTACTTAGGTGCTGTTTATTCTTTGCAACGAGTATGTGGTAGGCATCATGGCTCCCAATTGGTAAATGAGAAAACTGAAACCGGTCAGAAGGCGGTGGTAGAGACAAGACTTAAAATAAGCTTTGTGGAAGGGATGAAATAGGGGGAATAGAATGCTCCCCTCTCATTTCATAAGCTTTTACAGGCTATTCCATGATGTGGAAGTTTACTGTAACACCGTAAGAGGAGCTAGTGAGGTTGAATTTGATTTTCTGGGGGCAGTGTGTTTCTGAACCATTTTGGGCTTTGTTCTTTGTCTGGTTTGTTTGAGGACACTTTCTTTTTTTTAAATTTTTTTTTCAACGTTTTTTATTTATTTTTGGGACAGAGAGAGACAGAGCATGAACGGGCGAGGGGCAGAGAGAGAGGGAGACACAGAATCGGAACCAGGCTCCAGGCTCTGAGCCATCAGCCCAGAGCCCGACGCGGGGCTCGAACTCACGGACCGCGAGATCGTGACCTGGCTGAAGTCGACGCTTAACCGACTGCGCCACCCAGGCGCCTTTTTGAGGACACTTTCTAATGCCAAACTGTTGCCAAGACTTTGTAGGTAAAGATAGTGTAGACACAGGATTTGTTTTTCTTTTTTAAAAACTCTTACTCCAAACAACGAAGAAAAAATGAATAAAAAAATCCAATTATCAATGAAATAAGGAGACGGATGGTAACCCTGAACCCTACGTTTTGATGGATACTGCCACTAACTGTTCAGAAATCTGAAGTGGAGGGGGCCGGCGGTAGCCTTCGTTCTTCAAAGCTCATTAAAGAACAGATTTTTTTTCAAAAGCCCACGGTGTAGGTGATTGTCAAGGAGGGCAGGAGAGTCAAACAAGTAGGGAAACAGTGGTCACCTGAGGCTAAGAGCAGGCCATGTTCTCCTGAACGTTGAGAAGGAAGAGAAAATGTTTCCAGAGTTAGCAATGGCAGACGAAAATTCAGAAAGCTTTATTTGATAGGAATATTTTCTTGAGGGATGCGCTGTTGATTAACAGACACCAAAACCCTAGAGTTGTTAGTAGTTACAGCTCAGTTTATAAAGCAAGAATGAGTAAGTATATTGTTTGGTTTTTTTTTCCCAGCAATTTTATACTGGAGACTCCCTGTCCTCTCCATTGCATGAGCTTCCTGGTTTGTAGCTGATTGGCTAGGAAGCTATAAGGTCACCCAGATGTGAAGGAAGGTTATGCTTTGTTTAAGGTCGGAGTCGGCATTTCAGGGAAATCAGTACAATTTTACACTTCAATTATGTGACTGGGAGTGTTTGGTCTAGGGGCATATTCAAATGTGGTCTGCACGTTGGTTTTTGTTTAACACCAACCAAAAGAAAATGACAGATTTGGCCAAGTCTTACGGAGGTAATCTAATCCACCCCAACGTGTTTGACGTCACTTCCCCTCCTGATGCCCTCCTCTCCGTTCCTGCCTTTGGTTTCTGACCGTTGGTTTAGTAAATGATTCAGTGCCTGAATAGCGAACAATAAATAAGTTAAAAAACGAACCATGGGATCTGTCGCAAAGGTTTAAAAAAGGAAAGGAATGAAGCCAAAAGCAAATGAAGAAAATACCACACAAAAGGAATTCATCAAGGAAACAGAAGAAGAGTTCAAACAGCTTGCTATTCTTCCAGAGACCTTTCTCTCCCTCTCGGCATCTACAAAGTTATAAAGGCTTAAATAGGTAATAAAAGACTAGAGGATTCAATGAAATAGTGGCAGGACTCAGGTAATAAAGAGAAGCAAAATATAAAAGCATTATAAAGATCAAAGCAATATAAGAAGAAACAAAAACAGAATAAAAAATGCAGAGAAATAGTGAACAAGCCTAATGAAATAATATGCAATAAAACGAAAAAGAAAAAAAAAACTACAAAAATGATTAGTAAGGGATATACATAAGGAGTTTGAATATAGCTTAAGTCGTGTTCCTGAAGAATTGTCCCATTCAAAATGCTAATAGCACCTGCTCTGAGAAATGCTGGAGGTGACCTATAGCTTTGAGCCTGAAATCAGACTGCCTGTACGTGTACATGTGTCTTCTGACCCTCATCATTGCCACTTGCCTCCAAATGTAAAATGTAAAAGGAGAGAGTCAGAGGTGTATCTATTTGATGATCTCTATTTTCTTTGTGGATTTGCATATGATACCTACTAAGACGATGTGTGGAACAGGAGGTTTGAAAATAGTATAAAAGTCTTAGTCTCATCGTTTTGGAGAAGTAGAAATAAATTCAATATTTTATCATATTTATTGAGGGTTCAGGAACATGAGTTAATTTGCAGCGACCACAGTCTGCATTATTTTGTGATCAGGATTTTTACTAGTAGTTCCTCATATCCTGGGGGGAGGAGTGAAGTAGTCGAAGGTTAAATTGATCTGAGGTCGTTTTATAGGACACATGAGAAAAAAGGACAAAAGAGAAGGCAGTTGGATAGAGAAGTTAAAGACAAACACATTGAGAGAAAAGGAAATGGCAGAGAAGTCAGATATTGAATCACTAATCGACTGTCCAATGAATTAAGATTTTTAGTAGCATTGTTGGTACTGTGGATTTTCACTCTGATTCTGATTGGTCCCTCATTATCGAAGGAAACTCTTTTTATACTCACTCAGCAAGCCCTTGTTGAATATCGAAAAGCATGGGGTTAGGCCCTTCCTCATTCTCCCCATCTTTTGTTTTTTATATTTTTTGGAACGTTCATTTTTTGAGGGGGGTGGGGCGGGGAAGGCAGAGAGAGAGAGAGGGAGACACAGAATCTTAAACAGGCTCCAGGCTCTGAGCTGTCAGCACAGAGCCCGACACGGGGCTCGAACTCGGGAAGAGTGAGATCGTAACCTGAGCTGATGTTGGCGCTTAACTGACCGAGCCACCCAGGCGCCCTCCGCCCCATTCTCCCCATCTTAAATGAGGAGACACCCAAACCACTTCATTTCCAAACCTGACCGCTCTTTCTGTGATCTTTGTCACATGGTTATATTCTCCCGTGGGCTGAGTTCATGAACGCTTTCTCCTTTTTTATCATGAGGTCTTTTACACATAGGACTGTGCTCAGGACTTCGCATCCCTAATCTTCTTTCACCCTTTAATGCCATCTGTTTTGTGAACTATTATCTCTTTTCTTTCCCCAAGTTCACTGACAACTTCTTGAGAAGGTCCAACATGGACTTCAAGGCCCAGCCGGGGTATCACTGCTTCTCCAAATGCTTCCCTGATCACCACTCAGAATTGTGCCCCACATGGGGGCACCTGAGGGGCTCAGTCTGAAGCATCTGACTCTGGATGTTGGCTCAAAATCAGTCTCTACTTTTCTCTCTGCCTCTCCCCCACTTGTCTGTCTGTCTCTCTCTGTGTGTCTTTCAAGGTAAATGAATAAGCTTAAAAAAAAAAAAAAAAAAAGGATTTTGCCCCACCTAGAAAATTACCTTTCAGGTAAGTTACTGCGTGATTGTTTTTGAGTTTACTGAAGAAGAATATACTCGCTACCTCAGCTGATAGGAAAATAATTTACTATGCTACCAAGTCAGAATGAAGCAGTAAGAGAAGTGCAAATGTCAGGAAAGAACAATTAGTTCCGAAAAAGGTAATCCAGGAAGGCTCCATGTAAGAAGGTGAGTTTAAACTGTGCCTGAAGGATAAATAAAATGTTGTGGACGCCAGAGAAGTTGGGGAGGAGAGGAAAGTAAGAGAGTTTGAACCAGATATTAAAATATGACATCCGTACCTAATTGTGTATATTTAAAGATAAAATATTTAGGGGCGCCTGGATAGCTCAGTTATTGAAGCAACCAACCCTTGATTTCTGCTCAGGTCATGATCTCTGGGTCGTGAGATCAAGTCCTACATTGGGCTCTGTACTGAGCATGGATCCTGCTTAAGATTCTCTCTCTCCTTTCTCTGTCCTTTCCCCACTTGTACTCTCCCTCTGTCTAAAAATAAAAATAAGGGGCGCCTGGGTGGCTCAGTCGGTTAAGCGTCCGACTTCAGCTCAGGTCACGATCTCCCGGTCTGTGAGTTCGAGCCCCACGTCGGGCTCTGGGCTGATGGCCCAGAGCCTGGAGCCTGGTTCCGATTCTGTGTCTCCCTCTCTCTCTGCCCCTCCCCCGTTCATGCTGTGTCTCTCTCTGTCTCAAAAATAAAAATAAATAAACGTTAAAAAAATTTTTTTAAATAAATAAATAATAATAATAATAATAAAAGAAAAAGATAAAATATTTAAATACATTACATCTTCACAGTATTGTATGGTCTATAATATTTTTTAAACACTTCCATACATAGATTTATTTTAGTTTTAGCTTTCACACTGGTGGCCAGTTAATGTTTGAAGTACTGTGTTTTCTTCTTTTTCCTTTTTTTAGCTGCTTAGTGAATAACGTTATTAGTGTCTTTATCTGAAAAAATCCTCATAGAAGCTCATGGTTGGGTTGTATTATGTCAAGCCAACCTTCGCACCCAACTTCGGGAGGTCATGAGCTTGAGCTGCACAATTATACTCCTCTACGGACAGGAGCAATCCGTTGGTTACACGGATTATCATCCTGTATTTAGATGTGTTGTGTGTTTTTATTTCCCTGCATTACCAAGTGTTTCTGAGCATAGTAATGAGTTTTACCCTCTTGTCTTCTTCTAAACTTCACTTGGTATCTCTTGAAACAAGCCTTTATTCTTGACAACTTTAACAAACCCCATCCTGTGCAACAGAGACCAGCGTCCGAGGCTTGCCACCGGCTGAGAAGCACTCCACTGCGGGGGTGAGGGGGTGAGTTAATGTTTGAAGGATGCTAATACATTCTGTATGGGGGTGATTGGTTAACATGTGAGAAACAGTATTAGAGAGACAGTGACAAAAGTTGCTTCATCTTTTCTTGTGTCTCTGATCTCCAGATGGTTGTTAAATAAAGCAATATAATTTATTAGATGAACACTATTCGTTTCATCAACAAAAAATCAAATATGTGAATTGGGTAGAACCTCTGTCCAAACTTGTACACCTCTACGTTGAATTGTATAAGGATCCAGTGAGCCCAGTGCCCCAGTTTGTTAGAACAGCTCTGTATGGTTAGAATTTTTAAGCCTGTCCTATGTCTAGGGGACCGCCAAGAGTTTTTTGGTGCCTGACTCAAAATAGAGGACTAGCTGTGTGCTGCATCTATAATCTTGTCATATTTGCCTCACGTGGTGTTTTCGTGGAAGAGGAACTACTGAAGCATATGAAACAGGTTGTATGATTGTTTCGTGCCTATTGGCTAATAAATGTATGAGTGGCAGAACTCCATTACGTTTGTTGTCATCGTAACATACGACACGATAGCAAGTTTATAAAGAAGACTTACTCATCTGTCTTTAAATACAGGCAGATACCGGTGTTTACCAAACAGCATCCAACAATTCTGAACAACCAAACGGAGGTGAGACCGTTTGTGATGACAATTGTTAAGAAAATAAGTGGTCTGTTAAACTGTTACTGTTTAGGAAAATGATAAATCTGTGACCCTCTAGCATACATGAGAAAAATAATTTTTTAGAAGAGTTTTCAAAATTGTCCCACTTGAGAGCTTCTGGCTGAGCCTGTTAACTTTTATTTTTTATTTCATTCAACTTTATTTATTGGATTCTATTTCTGTGCTACACCCTTTCTAGGGCTCAGGGGTAGAGAATAAGACAGACAAGATTCCTGCTTTCAGAGGACTTACATTCTATGGTAGCCCAAGATATTCAGTGTTCAAGAATTCTAATTAAGGTTTCTAATTGCTATCACGCTTTTCCATGTGGTTGTCGAGAAACCAAACAAAATTTGATTTGGGTACGTGTGTTTTTCTTTAAAAATTGAATACATTACCAAAACACATTCACCAAAGCAACTTGTTTTTCTTGGCTGGGAAATTGGTTCTTCTTATCAAATAAATACTTACTTTCTTTTTTGTATAAACTGCACATTTTCAACAAATACAAATCAGTGTTTACGGAGAATTTTCTTCCAAAGAGAGGATTCAAAAGTAGTAAAAGAAAATGTCCTATACTAAAAACACTTGTACTTAAGGTGGGTTGGTGGTTCTCTTCAGGATCACGTCTACCATCTCAGAAAGCTTTTGATCCCTTCAACAATATCTTAAAATTTAGCCCTTACATGTTTACATCGCCTTTCTAAAGTCATGTCACCTGGATCACAGCATCTGCAAATCTCTTCTTCCATTCAGTAGATAGCCTTTTCCTTCTGTTGACAGTTTCCTTTGCTGTGCAAAAGCTTTTTATTTTGATGTAGTCCCAATGGTTTATTTTTGCCTTTGTTTCCCTTGCCTGAGAAGACCTATCTAGAAAAATGTTGCTGAGACTTGTATTGAAGATATCACTGCCTATGTTTTCTTCCAGGAGTTTTATGGTTTCAAATCTCACATTTCGGTTTTTTGAGTTCATTTTGGGGAATAGTATAAGAAAGTGGTCCAGGTTTTTTCTTTTGCATGTAGCTGTCCGCTTTTCCCAGCACCATTTATTGAAGAGGATGTCTTCTCATCGTTGCATTTTCTTGCCTCCTTTGTCATAGATTAATTTACCATATAATCATGGGTTTATTTCTGGGTTTTCCCTTCTGTTCCGTTAATCTACGTGTCTATGTTTTTGTCCCAGTACCACACTATTTTGATTACTGAAGCATTGTGTATATCTTGAAATCTGGGATTGTGATAACCCTATCTTTTCTTCTTTAAGATTGTTTTGGCTATTCAAGGTATTTTGTGGTTCCATACACATTTTAGGATGATTTGTTCTGGGTGAAAGATAGTATTGGTAATTTTGTAGGGATTACATTGAATCTGCAGATCACTTTGGATATTATGAACATTTTAACGATATTAATTCTTTTTTTTTTTTAAACATTTTTTTTTCAATATTTATTTATTTTTGGGACAGAGAGAGACAGAGCATGAACGGGGGAGGGGCAGAGAGAGAGGGAGACACAGAATCAGAAACAGGCTCCAGGCTCTGAGCCATCAGCCCAGAGCCCGACGCGGGGCTCGAACTCACGGACCGCGAGATCATGACCTGGCTGAAGTCAGACGCTTAACCGACTGCGCCACCCAGGCGCCCCAATTAATTCTTAGAATGACTTTCATTTAATGACCACCTGGCTGAGGATGAAATTTTTGTCCCTGCCCTGGGAGCTGTTAATGGGGCAGGGCTCAGATATCTTCTCACACACTCAAGCTGTGTTTGCTGTTTTTGCTCAATAGGTTGAATAAAGACAATAGTTGAGTCTTCTAATCCATCGTTGCTGAGTTGCCATTGGCAGTCATGAATTCTTGTTAGATTTTTCCGCTAATGCAGATATTTTCCCATACGTCTCTTTTAATAGGCATTTATTTTTTTTTTTTAATTTTTTTTTTCCAACGTTTATTTATTTTTGGGACAGAGAGAGACAGAGCATGAACGGGGGAGGGGCAGAGAGAGAGGGAGACACAGAATCGGAAACAGGCTCCAGGCTCTGAGCCATCAGCCCAGAGCCCGACGCGGGGCTCGAACCCGCGGACCGCGAGATCGTGACCTGGCTGAAGTCGGACGCTTAACCGACTGCGCCACCCAGGCGCCCCTTAATAGGCATTTAAACAGAAACTAGAAATAAGTCCAGTCATAGACTTGATCTTACACTACCATTCTACCTTCTAGTTTGTTCAACGATCGTTTTTGAGAGGATGATGAAAACTTTCTTCGAAAGACTGACTTCTTTAAAAACACAGAATATTATAAACCTTCCTAAGACCGTGTAAACTTGTCAAAACCCCAACTGAGCAGACTGCTTTGTATTTTTAGCTTAGTGCTTTTTTTTTTTTTTTTTGAGAAAACCCTTCATAAGTTTGCTTAATTGTGATCTGATTCTAGTATTTATCGGCAGTTGTTATGTCCAAACGACCCCGATTCGAACAAACTTGTAGTGACTTGGCTACCGAGCTACTACTTTTCAACATAAACTGCTCGGTTTCTTTTTTAGGTTGTGAATACTGCTCTCTCTGTCCCTGTTTTATACCTAACTCAGTATCTACCCTAGCTTTCCTCTCCTTCCTTCTTTCCCTCCCCTCAGACTTCTGTTCCTTTTCCCCTTCCTCCAAAGTTACTTTCCACTGCTGCAAGCTTATCTTTGCTTGTGAGCTAACATGAGAAAAGGCTTGAGGCAGCTTGCCAGTATGTAGCCAAAGACTATTTTCCACCCAGTGAATAATCATTATCACTTAGGAAACCCGGCTCCAGTGACATCTCCTCCCTCCCTCCCTCCCACTCCCTGTTTCATCAGGGAGAGAATTACCACCACACTGGACCGTCCATCTACTCGTACTCAATCATAAATATTGCCACCGCAGAATGTATTTGAGTTAAATTGCCACGTGACTTATTTTCCGGTTTCAGAATTTCTCTTGAGAAACGTCTGGTCCGCAAATAAGTTCTTCACAGAGCTTTACTTAGTTAATATCACCGTTGAAGAGAAATAGAAGCAAAAAGTAATTATTTGGCATGCTGATCACCTTGCCCTGTCATCTGCATTACATGAGCCCCTGGTTGATTTTTATGTACATTGAACTTTGAGACTTGCTGAGTTATGTATTATTGTGGAGGAGGTAACATCAGGTAATAAGACTTAAGTTCCCTACCCCTTTTTTCTACTTCTCTCCATTTCAGAAGAGGTTTTTCTTGAACAACTGCTTGACCAAAGAACCAAAATCAATCGAACAACCTGTTAGAACCTCCTACTTTGGTTTCAGACAATTTCACAGATGAAAATGGACTTGAATCTAATAGAATGACTGTTACATAACTTTCTCTGACTCTTTTTTTATGTGTTTATCTAGTCCAAATTACACTTAGATAAATCTAAGACCTTATAACAAAGCACATGTGATTCTCTGTCCTGCCATGAACTCTTTAAGTTCATATTCTGGATAGTTATGTGAACGGTACAATTAATCTAACAATACTTGTGGAACACTGAAACAATTAGGTCAATAAGGAGAAAAAAAGTAAACTTGGTGAAGAAAATTGGATAAACTCATTTGACATTTGCAAATAAAACCACAGGGGAACTTAATAGACCCTTTTATATATTTTAGAAAGGTAAATCCAAATTGGTCCCAAATTACCAGTCATATTCAAAAGAGTGAGATGCCGTTTACAATTTAATAACTTTGAATACCATGATTTTATAATTGATTATCATTTAGGCTCAAAGCAAACTGGTGTTCTCTGAATTCTTTTGATAAAGAAATGTCAAGTAAACTGGTGGAACAACCAAGAACAGCTTATTTTCTAGCATATTTAAACATTCCAAGCAGCTACTTACATGAAAGCAAATAATACACAAATTATACACTATTGCTGGGGAGCAAGAATTCCTATCCCCTCAAAGGTCCTTCTAGCTGGACTGAGAACCAAATTAACATGACACAGATAACAGGAGAAAATCAAATTTAATAGGTGTACGTATGGCGAATCCACAGAGACATAGAAATTCCAAAGACCGGCAAAGTGAGGTACGTACGTCATTCTGAACTAAGACGAAAGAGTTAAGGGTCTGGGATTTCAGAATAAAGTAATACATTTATAGGGCAATATTAAGAGCAGATGTTTGGCAATTAGATGTTTGCCCTGTCATACAGATAGGTCACTCAGATAAAATTTATCTCCACTAATAGCCCTTATTCTGGGGAAAACCCCGAGTTTAGATTCTTCTGTGTGGTTAAGGAAGGGGCAAAAGTTTCTCTTGAGCCTACAGGGTCTCGAGTGCCTTCAGTTCAAAAGAATGCATGAGCCAAAGTGGCACATTCTGGGGAACGGTGGTTCAGGGGACTGTCCTGAACCCCTTCATACTCTCTCTCTGTAACTGTGCAACAAAAGAGATTCTTCCGGAAAGAAAATCCAGTTCCAGTTGTTTGTTCTTTGAGAATTTGGTTTCAGGGTGTGGTTCGTATATAGTAAAAAGAATGTCTATCTTCAGCTATCCCCCAATTTGCTAAATTACAAAAGACCAGCTTCTTATTAGATTATTGGGTGGTACTCTGATTATCAAGACACTCAAAACCAATTTTGATCCTCATTTAGAAAGTGTTAAAACCCTTTTGGCCAGTATATGTCTTCCTCTCTTTTTTAAGCTTCTTTTTACATGCATTTTATTAACCTATTGCACATTTTCTTTTGACATATACACGTTGAGTCAAGAAAGATTGGACCTGAGAGCTAGTATCTTGACCCAAGATTATGTGTCTAAAAGACAATTTTTTTTTATTTTTTTTTAAGTTTTTATTTATTTTTGAGACAGAGACAGAGCATGATCAGGGAAGGGGCAGAGAGAGAGGGAGACACAGAATCCGAAGCAAGCTGTAGGCTCCGAGCTATCAGCACAGAGCCCGACGCGGGGCTTGAACTCACAGACTGCGAGATCATGACCTGAGCCGAAGTCGGACGCTCAACCGACTGAGCCACCCAGGCACCCCTAAAAGCCACAATTTATTTTTTTTTTTATTTTTTTTAATTTTTTTCAACGTTTTTTTATTTATTTATGGGACAGACAGAGACAGAGCATGAACGGGGGAGGGGCAGAGAGAGAGGGAGACACAGAATCGGAAACAGGCTCCAGGCTCCGAGCCATCAGCCCAGAGCCCGACGCGGGGCTCGAACTCACGGACCGCGAGATCGTGACCTGGCTGAAGTCGGACGCTTAACCGACTGCGCCACCCAGGCGCCCCAAAGCCACAATTTAAAAGGAAGAAAAAGAGATACAAAATCTCCCCAATGGGAATTTTAAAAAGAATAAACTAGGAAAAAGAAAGAAATAGAATGGAAAGATCTCTGAAGAAAAATTCTCCTTGTGAGGGACATCAGTGCAAAAACAAATAAAAAGATGAAGCTAAAGGAAAAACAAGTCGCATAATGAGTCAGAAGGATCTTCTCAGTGACATTGAAGAAATTCCTTATATCTGTGGAGAGAAATTACTTGCAAACTAGAATTTTATAAATAACGTTATCAATCAAATGAGAAAAAAGGAATGAAAACATTTGGAAATAGGCAGAGGCTCAAAAATCTTCACTGGTAGTCAGTATCTATAATGGGCCCCAGTTGTCCTGGGTCCTTAGTATTCATGCCCTTATATAATCTCCTCCCACTAAGGGTGGGCTGCACTTTACAGACTCGTTTGTAATGACCAGAGTACAGGAGAAGTAACAGGATAGAACAACATTCTAAGAAGACTGTGGCTTCCATTTTAGATACTCCCACATCCTCTCTGAGTCTGTTTGCCTTGTCATGAGGCAAGTCTCTGGAGAAGGCAAGGCCTGCTCACAGCCACATGGGTGAGCTTGGAGAAGTCCTTTGATGTAATTTCAATATTACATATTTTCTCCTCAAATTACTATGACATTTGTATTTGGCATCATAATTATGTTGAAAGTTATCTACCCTGTCACTAAAAAGACCAGGGATCTACAGAATATTTGCAAAGCATATAACTAGTAGAGGGAGAATGTTCAAAATTTGTAAGGATTTTTTTAAAAGAAAATACTAAAAAGGCAAAAAATCCAATGGAGAAATTCTCAAAGCCATAAATAGGAAGATCGCAAGAAAGAAAGCAAAAACAGCCAATGAACATACGAAGAGATTATTAACTTCGCTAATAATCAGGGTAATAAAAACATAAGCTAAAAGGTGACACCATTTTCACCCACCTAATTCATAAAAATTATGAAGTTTGGCATTACCAAGTATTGTGAAGATGTTGAGAAACAAGAACGCATACGCATTACCGGTGAGAATACAAATTCGGAAAAACACTCTGGAAAGTGTTTTTATAATATTTATGAAAGATGCCCAAAAAAGTACAAGCTCTACACAAGAACAATTTGACTTCTATCTATATTTTATATCCATGTCTTACACACATGCAGAATGAGGCTATACAATTACATTGTAAAGACAAGGAAAAATAAGAAAAAGGCTTAATTTTCCATGTAGAAAATAAAGGAAAACCCTTCTCCCTTTTCTTAGAATATTTACTTTAGCTGATAAGTTCTTTCTCCATCCCTCTGAATTGTATGTCAATCTTATTAGAAACCATATAAGGCTCTTGCCAGATTTATGACCCGGGCATGTCTTTCTCAAAGGCCTGGGACCCATCTCTTTCAAGGCAGGCAGTGCCCCTATTTCTGATGGGAGGGTAGCCTAATTTTGGTGGACACCTTGCCCCAAGATGCAGACTCTTTGCTATCACGAATATAGTTGTTTAGTTTCCCTTTGTGTCAAACAAATTAACACAAATGGTAACCCTGGTTTCCAGGTGAATTTAGGATGAAGGTCTCTTACCTGAAGGCTACTTATTGTTGACCTTGAAGACACATGTAATAGGTTGTATCTGGTTGGCTGTAGCAAAGGGTGATGTTTCTTTTGGTCTTGGTAATCTCTTAGAGGGTTGTCTGTGATACCCATCACATTCTAGTTTAATGTTTATTCAGTGATAAAAACTGTTTCGTGTATCTACTACCATCGTGGAGAAGTCTCATGGGTTGGGAGAATGTTTTTCTCCAGATGTTTGGAATTACATTTGCCCAACAATGTTTATTACATCATTCTGTGTAATGGTGAAAAATAAAAGTATTTTGAATACCCATTTGTGGGAAAACGAGTAGAGTATTATATAATAATGTAGTGGGATAACATACAGCAATTAAATAAATAATAACCACAATCTTAACCCAGTACCTTGTTGCTAATAAAAGATTAACAGGACTTATTTCGCTTAGCATAATAGCTTCTAGAAGTAAAAGGATATTTTCAGGTCCTCATGTGGAATTATTCTCCCGAATGTTTCTCATCTCTACTCAAAAACTCTTATCTGGTGGTGTTTATGGTTCTTGTTCTTTCAAAAGAAATTGGTGGTGATTCATTTTTAGAAAAATTAACGTATTCCTAGAGCATGTTTTCATGTACGGTCCTAAATATACTACCGTGCTACCATGAGGACTTCTTGGAAACTGGAAAACAAGGGTATTTTTTGAACATTTACATATAAAAGTTAATTTTAAAAAACTTTGTTCTAATGAGTATAGGACTTTGAAAAATATTCTCTGTCCATTCAGCAACATGTACTGTGCACACGTTATGGATCTGCATATGTATGCATCTGTTCACAGAGATGCAAATAAGGGAAGCGGTTCCTGAACCCAGAGTTCAGAGTCCAGTGAGATGATTCACATTTAAAAAGAAGATCGTCCCTTTGATAATCCCACTTGAGTATCAACCAGAAATGGATACAGCTAGTAGTAAGGGGATGGGTTACATATAATTATAGGAAAATGAATCAGAAAACACTCAGGCAAGGAATTTCTTGTTCTCTGGAAAGGCGTCTATCACCAGGCTTTATCTGGAGTACAAGCATTTGGAGATTTATATGACTGACAGATAGTAGCTGTGTGTGGCTAAAACCACTCAATCAATTTTCACAAATGTATGAAACGCCAAACCAGTTTCTCCCTTGTGTGGTGAGATGTGAGAACGTCAGAGCCAGCTAACATAATGAGAAAAATTTCACTGAAAATATGACTGGCTAGAGCCTGAAACAAATAAAAGCTTAAAGGGGCCTCAGAGCTATAGAAAGTAGTAGAGAAGCAGTGATCGCTTTCTCCTGACAAGTGGCATGGCCTCATCATTTTTCTATGAAGATGTCGGAAGAGGCTGGCTGATGACTTGAATACAGATGGATTGTGGTCTGGCATGATGTTCGACTGAGTATCTCTGGCGAGTTAATATTTTAATAAAGTTTTTCCTGACACTGAATAAAAGTACAGTCTTTCCAAAAGGCGATTCTCATCAGTGTGGACACAGCCAAAAATAGTTCCATGGGACCAAGAACTGATTATTTTTTCCTGAGTTATCAATATAATTCTTGGTCTGTTTAGATATAAACTGTATCCTCCAATATTAAATTTAGGAAACACTGTATCTTCCAATGTTAAATTTAGGAAAATTTAAATTGGAAAGTAAGATTTATCTTGGAGATTTCCAACCCCCCTTTCCGTATCCCTTGGGGAGACATTCCTTGACCATCAGGATCTGATTTTGTTTCCGCCTCTGAGACCAGTCATTCCTTTCCTCATGTGCATTTGTATTCATGTGCTATCCCTTCTAGGATTTCTTTCATGGTAAAAATATTCTCTAAATATGTAATGAGAAACAATCAAGTTATGGAATTTCAAATGTTAACAGGCAGCATTGTTTTGGTACTGCTAAAATTCTACATAGCCAACTGCAGGTTCATTTACGGCTAATTCAGAATCCTCCTTTATTTGATAAAACTCAATTACCTTGATTAATGCTCCTTGTCTATAGCCAATTACCACTAAATCTAACGCAGGTTTTATTTATAAGTTTGAGTGGGAATAATTCACCTTAACTTGCCTAGAATTTCCATTTTTCTGCTTGCCAGGAGAGAAAGTATATATGATAGAATTTATTCTTTACTGCCTTAAGTCTGGTAGAATATCACTTGCAAGTCATTCCTTCCGAAATATTTGATGAAGATTTTCAACATGCCAAGTTTTTATGCAGAGAAGTTAGGGGGAAGGGTGGCATAAGGAGCCAAAATAACTTTGAAAACTTAGTGTTTTGTTTCACGGGGAAATGAACCGTGGAAGTGTGTTAACCGGTTCAGTTGTCTCTCTCTAACGGTAGAGTCAAGACTGATGAAGAAACAAGAGTGGAAAATGTAAATGGAGCACTTAAAATCTAATTTCATTTGAACGCTTTAGGTTTCTTTTTCATTACGATCTGTCTATAGAAGTCTTTAATATGTTTTCATCCAGTGAATCCTCAGGGGCCACATTTTCTATATTTGAATTGATATATTGAAGTAGTTTTATAGTTTAAATCAATTTATTTCCACGGATTTTATGTGCCCCAACTTTAAACAGGACACGCAGAAATAAGATGAGGGATACGGTGGCGAATAAACTTAATGTGATGCTCAAAATACACACGCTAGCAATTCTAAATATAATTTTAGAGACCCAAAACCAAAAAGTATTATTAAAAAACTGAATTTAAGTGAGAGAAGAGGTGTTTTTTTTTTTTTTAATTTGTCTTAACATGGTGACTTTCAATGTCCTACTAATACTTAAAAAGTTTCTGTAGACTCATAGTTCAACAACTACGAGAAAGAATAAGAAAACAACTTATTGGTTGTGGTCTTCTGTTGGGGAAAAGAAAAACAAAAACCAGGGGAAAGTAAGGTTGGCATTAACAGAGGGTCTGGTGATTCTGGGGACCAAATCTTTATAAGGCATTATAGCATTGCTGTTGCCTGAGACTCCAGCCATTTGAGTGGCCACTTTCATAAGTCACCCAGTCTGTCCCCAGCACACTGCTGTCTCCAAAACTATGTGGATACCACCTGGGGACTATTACAAAACAAGATAACAAACCCAAAATGGATCCAGTTTTGCTAAGCCACCCCCGACCCCCCTTCAAACTGAGTCTTAACTTCCAGTCATGCTGTCTCAGAAATGGAATCTTAAATCAGTCTATCAGGAATAGCGTGGTTAACACTAGTGAGGTCATCTGCCTGACAGATCCTTGTTATCCCCTAAAGGAAAGAGACCTTGCCACAACCGATCTGCTTTGTGCTAGTGTAACTTCTTCCATTCCCTTCTGCCTATGAAAGTTTTTCATTTTCTACAGCTCCTCTGATAGGAGATCATTCCTATCTGCTAGATTGGATACTGCTTAATATATGAATGATTAAGAAAAAAAAAAAGCCAGCAAGATCTTCAAAATTTACTTAGTTGAATTTTGCTTTTTAATAGGACCAAGCTACATTTTGCTTCTTTTTTCTTTTATTGTTTTCTTATCTGAAGTATAGTTCAACAACTCTATGCGCTGTTCAAACCTATGACAATACAATTGACTATATTTTCTATGGTGTACCTCTTGTCCCCGTGACTTATTCATTCCATAGACAGAAGCCTGTACTTCTCATCCCTTTTCAACCATACTACCACCCACCTCCACCACCACTTTGCTCTCTGTATTTATGGGTCTGTTTGTGTTTGTTTTGGTTTTTAGATTCCACGTGTAAGTGAAATCATATATAGTATTTGTCTTTCTCTGACTTATTTCACTTAGAATAATTCATGCATTTTGTCACAAATGGCGAGATCTCATTCTTCTTGGTGGGCAAGTATTGATAGATGTATATCAGTATATATGGCATTTCTGTATCCATTCATCTATTGGTGAACAGTTAGGTTGCTTCCATACTTTGGCTGTTGTAAATAATTCAGCAATAAAGATAGGGGTGTTTTCACATCTTCCCAAATTACTGTTTTCAGTTCCTTTGGGTAAATACCCAGTAGTGGAGTTGCTGGATCATATGGCATTTCTATTTTTAATTTTTTGAGCAAACTCCATACTGTTTTCCACAGTGGCTATGGCAAAGGTTCCCTTTTCTCCACATACTCAACAACGCTTGTTATGTCACGTCTTTCTGAGAGTGAAGTTGAGCATCTTCTCATGTGTCTGTTGGCCATCTGTATGTCGTCTTTGGAAAAATGTCTATTCAGGTACTCCGCCCATTTTTTTGTTTGTTTTTTTGGTGTTATATGAACTCTACATATTTTGAACACTAACCCCTTATTGGATATATCATTTACAAATACACTTATTTTAGGATTATTTCTTTTCATTCTGTAAAAACTACTGTTGGTATTTTGATAGAGATTACCCTGAATCTGTAGATTGCTTTGAGTAGTATGACATTTTAACAATACTAATTCTTCCAATCCATGAGCATGGAATATCTTTCCATTTGTTTGTGTCATCTTCAGATTCTTTCATCAGTGGTTTTTAGTTTTCAGTGTACAGGTCTTTCACCTCCTTGAATAAGTTTATTCCTGTGTATCTTATTCTTTTTGGTGCAATTGTATAAGGAGTTATTTTCTTAATTTCCCTTTCTGTTACTTCCTTATTAGTGTATAGAAACATAACAGATTCCTGTATGTTAATTTTGTATCCTGAAACTTCACTGAATTTGCTTCTTACTTTCAATGGTTTATTGGTGGACTCCTTAGAGTTATCTATATATAGTATCGTGTCACCTGCAAATACTGAAAGTTTGCCTTCTTCCTTACCAGTTTGGCTGCCTTTTATTCTTTTTTATTGTCCGATAGCTCTGAGTAGGACTTCGAGTTCTTTGTCAGATAAAAATGGTAGAGTGGACATCCTTGTCCCTGATACTCAGGAAAAAGCTCTCAGTTTTGCACCTTTGAGTATGTTAGCTGTGGGTTTTTCATAGATGGTCTTTAATATGTTGAGGTATGTTCCCTCTAAACCCACTTTGTTGAGAGTTTTTATCATGAACTGATGGTGAATTTTTTCATATGCTTTTTCTGCATCTATTTAGATGCTCATAGGAATTTTAAACTTCATTTCGTTAATGTGGTGTATCGTGGTGATAGATTTACAAATACTGAACAACCTTGCATGTCAGGAATAAATCCCACTTGCTCATAGTGAATGATCCTTTGATTGTTCAGTGTGGTTTGCTAATATTTTAAGGATTTTTACATCTATGGTCATCAGAGATCTTGGCCTGTAGTGTGTTCTCTGTCTCTGTCTGTCTGTTTCTCTCTTTGTAGGGGCTTTATCTGATTTTGATATCAGGGTAATCCTGGCCTCATAGAATATATTTGAAAGCTTTCCTTTCTCCTGTATTTTTGGGAATAGTTCATGGAGATTAAGTATTAACTCATTTTTAAATGTTTGGTAAAATTCACCGTGACAACATCTGGTCCCAGACTTCTGTTTGTTGGGAGTTTTTTCAATTATTAATTCAATGTTGTTACTAGTAATCAACCTGTTCATATTTTCTATTTTTTATTGGCTAGGTTTTGGAAGACTGTATGTTTCTGGGAATTTATTTCTTTCAGGTTGTCCAATTTGTTAGCATATTATTCTTCATAGTAGTCTCTTACAATTCTTTGTATTTCTTTGTTGGTGGTTATCATTTCTCCTCTTTAATTTCTGATTTTATTTATGAGTCCTCTGTCTCTTTCAGGATGAGTTCGGCTAAAGTTGTATCAATTTTGTTCATCTTTTCAAAGAACCAGCTCTTGGTTTCCTTGATCTGTTCTATTGGTTTTTCAGTCTATATTTTGTTTATTTTCACTCTTCCTTCTTCTAACTTTGGGCTTTGTTTGTTCTTCCTCTGGTTCCTTTAGGTGTAAGGATATATTGTTTATTTGAGATTTTTCTTGTTCCTTGAGGTAGGCCTGTATTGCTACAAGTTTCCCTCTTCGAACAGGTTTTGCCGCATCCCAAACATGTTGGACCATTGTATTTTTATTTTGATTTGTCTCAGTATATTTTTTTATTTCCTGTTGGATGTCTTCATTGACCATTGGTTGTCTACTGGCATGTTTTTAGCCTCCATATGTTTTTTTATTCCAGTTTTTTTATTCCAGTTTTTTTCCTTACAACTGGTTTGTAGTTTCATACAGTTGCAGTCAGAAAAGATGCTTGCTTGTATAATTTCAATCTTAGCAAATTTATTGATATTTGTTTAATGGCCTAATATGTGATCTGTCCTGGAGAATGTTCCATATACACTTGAAAATAATGTGTGTCCTCTTGCCTTTGGATGGAATGTTCTGAATGTATCTGTTACATCCATCTGGTCTAATGTGTCATTCAAAGACACTGTATTGTTTCTGTACAAATTTTCTGCCTGGATGATCTATCCATTGATTGAAGTAAGATGTTAAGTCCTCCCACCATTATTGTATTAATATCAATTTCTCCCTTCATATCTGTTAATATTTCCTACATGTATTTAAGTGCTCTTATGTTGGGTACATAGATATTTATAATGGTCTTTTCCTCTTGTTGGGTTGATCTCTTTATCATTATGTATGTCTTCTTGTCTCTTGTTACAGTCTTTGTTTTAAAGTCTATATTGCCAGATATAAGTAAGTATTGCTACTCCAACTTTCTTTTCACTTTTACTTGCATGGTAAAAGTTTTTCCATCTCTTCACTTTCGGTCTGTATTTATCTTTAGGTCTAACGTGAGTCTCCTATAGACAACATATAGATGGCTCTTGTTTTGTTTGTTTGAATCAAATCAGTCACTCTATGTTTTTTAATAGGAATATTTAGGTATGTATTTGTTGTCATTTTACTCATTGTTTGGGGTATTTTTTAGTTGTGTTCCTTCTTTTCTTGCTCTCTTTCCTTATGATTGATGACTTTCTCTAATGTCATGCTTGACTTTTTTTCCTGTTTGTTTTTGTGTATCTATTATAGGTTTTTGGTTTATAGTTATCATGAGGTTCATATATAACATTTTAAGTATGTAGCATTCTATATTAAGTTGATGGTGACTTAAGTTTGAAAACATTCTAAAATAACGTCATCTTTACTCCCACCTGTAAGTTTGATTTTCATGTCATCATATTTTGCATTTTTTTTTTGTTTTGAAAGTGCCCTTAAATAATTTTTATAGAGCTAATTGATTTAACTACTTTTGTGTTTCAGTGTCCATACTGGTTTTATAAATGATTGTCCTGGCTTTACTGTATGTTTTCTTTTTGTTTGTTTGTTTGTTTTACCTGTGACATATTTTCCTTTCATAATTTTCTTAATCATAATTATGGCCCCTTTTTTTCCAATTAATAAAGTCCTTTCAACATTTCCTGTAAGGCTAGTTTAGTGCTGATGAATTCATTTAACTTTTGTTTACCTGGGAAACTGTTTAGCTTTCCTTCAATTCTAAATAATAACCTTGTTGGAAAAAGTATTGTTGGTGTAGGCTTCTTCTTTTTAACATTTTAAATAAATCATTCCAATCCCTTCTGGCCTTCAAAGTTTCTGCCGAAAACTCAATTCCCCTATGGGGTTTCCCTTCTATGTTACTAGTCGTTTCTCTCTTGTTGCTTTTAAAATTCTCTGTTTTTAATCTTTGAAATTTTAATCATTATGTGTTATATGTAGACTTCCTTGAGTTCATCTCATTTGGAACTCTCTGAGCTTCCTGAAACTGGGTGTCTATTTCCTTCCCCAGATTATTGAGGTTTTCAGCTATTGTTTCTTCAAATAAGTTTTCTTCCCCCTTTTCTCTCTTCTCCTTAAGGAATCCTGGTAATGCAAATGTTTGTTTGCTTGATGTTGTCCAAGAGATCCCTTATCCGATCCTCATTTTCATGGTTGCTTTCCATTACTCTTTCAGATCACTGATCTGTTCTTCTTCATCCTCTAATCTGTTGATTCCTTCTAGGGTATTTTCATTTCAGTTATAGCATTCTTCAACTATGGTTGGTTCTTTTTTATATATTTTCTGTGTCTTTTTTGAAGTTTTCGCTGAGTTCCTCCACTCTTTTCTCCAACCCAGTGATCATCTTAATGACCGTTACTTTGAACCCTTTATCTGGCATATTTCTTATCTCTATTTCATTTAATTCTTTTCCTAAGGTTTTGTTTTGTCTTGTTCTTTCCTTTGGAGCATATTTCTTTGTCTCCTCATTTTGCTTGTCTTTCTATGTTTGTTTCTATGAATTAGGCAGAATAACTACTTCTCCTCATCTTGAAGGAATGATCTTCAGTATGGTCATTCCCTATGTAGACGGTGTGTGCCTGGTGACTTTGGCTGACTGGCTGGAGCTGTATCTGGCATGGACTGACAGGGAAGTTCATGCTGGGGCCATCCCAGTTGGATAGCCAGAGTTGAAATGGACACAGGCCAGGGTATTCCCAGGGTTCTCCACCAAATGAGCACCCTGGCAGATTAACTGAAGCCAAAGTGGGTGCATGCAAGTAGGTTTGGGGACTCTCCATGCTGAGGGTGCCCTGGCAGGACAGCTGAAGCTGAAGTAGGTACAGGCCAGAGGATCCCAGGACACTGTGCTGGGGGTGCCCTGGCAAGTCATCTGGAACTGAATGGTGTAGGCCTGGAGTTTTCTGGGATACTTTTGACTATGTCCTCTTAGCAAGATGGCTGAAGTTGTAATGAGTGCTGACCAGGGGCATTTCCAGGTGCATGTGCTGGTGCCATGTTTGTGAGATGGCTGGGGTTGATGTAGGGTAGGGGTCTGGGGCTCAGCAAGATGGTAGGCTGTCTGGGACACCAGGACCCTACCCCCATCTTCACTACCACAGTGGAGGGGAAAGTAGACCATGGTGCTTGCCAGTCCCTCCGAACTAAAACGAGTTACAGCATCTCCCCTGCTGTTCAGTAGAGTTCTAGGGCTTGATCTTGTATCTAGTTGTCCTTTCAAACCATGGATTTTTTTCTTTGCCCCGCAAAAGTGAATCTGCTCATAGTCCTTCATTATTATCCCTCCCCACTGTAGGTCACAACACTGGGGGTGGAGGTTCCCCTCATTACCATGTCTTACCTTTGCCATTCTCTCTCTATGTGGTCTCTCTCTTTTTTGTTGTGCAAAAGATTTCCGTCAGCCCTGAACTCTTTTTTAGAAGGAATTGCTCTGTAAGTGATTTAGATTTCGTGTGCGTATTGAATAGGTGAGTTCACAGTCTTCCTGTGTTGCCATCTTGGACCCTTTCTCTCCCACTTCGCTTCTTTTCTGTGTCTGACTCTTTTTGTCTGGTTCACACCAAAAGAGGGGATCCTGATTCACAAGTTAGATACGGAGTGGATGTACTGGCTGTAATTTTTGATTAAGTAAAACATAGCCAGAAAACTATTGTAGTTTTTACTCCTGTGCTTAAATTATTTTTCTCTCACATATCAATACATTTTGGTCCTAAGATGATGTGGGAAATATAATCTACTCCCTATAAAGATGTGCCCTAAAAAATCATTTTAGTTAGGAATATGTAAATAAGGGAAACCTACTAGGATTTACTTTTTATTTACAGAAGAGTTAGTTCTGCCACCAAATACATCGGTTTTTTTCCACACCATAGCCAATTCTTCAACTCTGTGGACACCAATTGGGTGTCTAATGATTCAATTCAATTTTGATACTGTGTACCTGGACTTAGGACAGATCCCACAGTTTAAGGGCTCAGACCCACAAGACCTCCACTTCACATGCCCGTGGCAAGAAAAGAAGGAAGGGAAGTGAGAAAGAAAACAAAGGAAAGGAAGGAAAGAAAAGGAAAGGAGGGAAGGGAAGTGAGGGAAATAATAGGATAGAATAGAATCTGATTCTGATCAAGGTCCTAGATCTAGTTACTGGTGATAGAGGAAAATGATCACAGAGGGACATAATGAACAAAATCTAGACTTGAGGAATGCTATAGGATAAATGGCTGGGTTTCCTTACCAAATGGCTAGAAAAAAGAGGGAAGGATAACTGTTACAGATTGAAGTGTTTTGGGGTTTTTTGGGTTTTTTTGGCAGTTCATTTTATTATAGCTTTTTTTTTTTAACTGTTACAGATTAAAGGGACTTGATACATATTAAGCGCATGGATGGATCTTGGTTAGACGTTGATACACATAAACCAAGTATAAAGCAAACACTTATGAGAGGTGCAGAAATTTGAACCCTAGCCATATATTTGATAATATTAGCTTTGGTGACTTTAGGTATACTAATAATACTGCACTTATATTAAATATATAAATATAAAATTATATTAAAGAATTCAGTTCAAATCATCCTTACGTTTTAGGAATACACACTGGCATATTTGTTAATAAAATAATAAAATATCTACAACTTGCTCTTGAACAATTCAGGGGTGGAAGAGGAATAAAGAAATAGATGAAATAAGAGTGATGGTAACGGTTGAAGCTGCATGATGGGTACGTGGGAGTTCATAATAATATTCTTTCTTCCATGATGCTTGAAAATTCCATGATAGTTTTTTAAAACTCGCAACTGTAATTAAAAATAAACTAAAAAGTTTGGAAGTTATAGTGAATTAAAGGATTGAAGTTGTTTATTTGAAAATGCAATCATAGGGGCGCCTGGGTGGCGCAGTCGGTTAAGCGTCCGACTTCAGCCAGCTCACGATCTCGCGGTCCGTGAGTTCGAGCCCCGCGTCAGGCTCTGGGCTGATGGCTCGGAGCCTGGAGCCTGTTTTCGATTCTGTGTGTCTCCCTCTCTCTCTGCCCCTCCCCCGTTCATGCTCTGTCTTTCTCTGTCCCCAAAAAAATAACGTTGAAAAAAAAATTTTTTTTAAAGAAAATGCAATCATTTTTAGAATCTATGCATCGGATGAACAGTTAAGGAAATTTAGCAACTGAATGAATGTAATTAAAGTTTAAATACATTATTTTCTAACCTAAGATGCTATTTATTAAAAACTTATGGCCATATGGGGCGCCTGGGTGGCGCAGTCGGTTAAGCGTCCGACTTCAGCCAGGTCACGATCTCGCGGTCCGGGAGTTCGAGCCCCGCGTCGGGCTCTGGGCTGATGGCTCAGAGCCTGGAGCCTGTTTCCGATTCTGTGTCTCCCTCTCTCTCTGCCCCTCCCCCGTTCATGCTCTGTCTCTCTCTGTCCCAAAAATAAATAAACGTTGGGGAAAAAAAATTAAAAAAAAAAAAAAAACTTATGGCCATAAAGAAAAATTGTTGAGAAATTTTCATCTTAATTATGTATTTTAAAGAGAATGTAAGACGGTATAATGTAAACATGCCAGAACCCAGTATAAGTCACTTCAAACAAGCAATCCATCTATGTGAAGGCGTTCCATATAAACTGTAAGAATTGGTCAGAGTTGTGCAAGAAATTCTTGAATTTTGCTTTGTTGTTGAGGAAAATTTGTTGTGTAGCATTGCAGATACTGTGAAAAGGACATGTATTCTAGATGCTTAAACAGAGGCTGAGCACCCGAGAAACTCCAAGAATAGTTAATAATCATGGAACACTTTGGGAATATAAGATCTTGTGCTAAGCATATGACGTTACGTCTGCAGAGTAGTGGTTTTAATGTCTCTCTTCCCTCTCAGCTTGGAAAACCTGCAGACCAGAGGTGGGGACGATTTCCCTGGTCTCAGACCTGTGTTGGGTTTGAGCTCTGGCCTCTGACTTCAGAACTATAATTTGATCCTCAGTATAAGACTTGACTTGTGATAGAAGGGAGTCTGACTTACTTCAACTCACTTTATAAAATCCAAAAATCTGAAATCACATAGTTCTCCAAAGTAATGCATTGTATCATAGCACGAAATCATTTCCTTACATTTTTTTATTGTTATACTCCTATCCACCAGCAGAGGGAGTAAAAATTCACCTATGACAGCTCAAATCCCCAAAAGCAAATCAGAGAATGATAGAATTAAACGGGAATTTAAATCCTGTAATTTTATAAATTAAGAACCTGAGATTGCGAAGGTGAGGTGAATTTATAGCAGTTACATGACTGGCTAAGAGCGGGACCTGATGAAGAATTCACACCTCCAAGCTTCGAGAACAAGGCTAATTTTCACTCCAACTAAGTCTTATCCTTTGAATGCAGACACTATTTCCTTCCTAGCCCTGTAGGTGGTCATATGAAATGTTTCAGAAAGTCAAGCTTAGTTTCTTACGAGTAAAACTGATGTAGCGGTCTCATAGGTGGGATTTCTCTTTTCTGTTTTAGGGTATTCTATACAGAGAATGATCGAACAAGGCCACGCTGGGGAATTTGGTATGAGAGAATTGTTGCTCTTTGCCTGCTAATAGGTGCTATACCTTTCCTACACTTGCAATATGCTGTTACACCAATTTTTGTGTTTCTGCTTAAATGTGCAAAGTGAAGGGAAATAACTGTGCAAGCCTTTTCAGCTCGCTCAGATATTTTTTAATCCTAGAATACACAGGCACGTATTTATTTCGTGCGTGCCCTTTTTATTTAGACATACTTTTTTTCCAAACCGTGTAAGATTATCTGAAAATGTTTCTCCATGGAAGACTTTTAAATATTCAGTGGATCCAGCTCACCTCAGTAAATACCTTGGAGGTAACTGTCCAAGCACGTTTGGAAAACGAACAATAGTAAGAATAGTAAAATTTCTGACTTTAAAAAAAAATCTCGGTGTAATCAAAAGCTGGTAACCAGACCTTCCATTCTCTAACCTGCCTGCTAGGGCAGCTCCTGCTCAGGCCGGTTGTAGTTTAACGATGACTTCATAATCGGGGTGTCAGTGGAGCATTTTCCCCACGATGAAAACTGTAGAGATTAGCCGTGCGATTGTGTGTGTGAAAACTAAGGTGTGTGTTAACACTGAAGGCACCATAAGTTCACCATACTTTAAATACATGCACTAAATAGATAAAGCAGATTTTTACAAACTGGAACGTGTCTATTATGTTTCTCTCAAAGCAAAAAAAAAAAAAAAAAAAAAAAAAAAAAAAAAAAAAAACACTTCAAACATCCCCCACTGGTTTAAGATGAATTTTTGTTTAGCTAGGATGAAACAATTGCTGACAAATTTCCTAAAACTAACGTTAATGTAACAAATGAATATACTGAGCAACTAGGGGCGAATGTTAACAAAAGCCGGGTTGATACCTAAAAAGAGACGGACTTTCTCTTTGGGTCTTTAAAAACCCCAATAGGGGCGCCTGGGTGGCGCAGTCGGTTAAGCGTCCGACTTCGGCCGGGTCATGATCTCGCGGTCCGTGAGTTCGAGCCCCGCGTTAGGCTCTGGGCTGATGGCTCGGAGCCTGGAGACTGTTTCTGATTCTGTGTCTCCCTCTCTCTCTGCTCCTCCCCCGTTCATGCTCTGTCTCTCTCTGTCCCCAAAAAAATAAATAAACGTTGAAAAAAAAATTTAAAAAACCCAATAAAATATTTATGTAATAAATTATTGGGACACCTGGGTGGCTCAGTGGGTTAAGCATCTGACTCTTAATTTCGGCTCTGGTCAGGATCCCAAGGTCGTGGGACTGAGCCCATGTTGGGCTCTACACTGGGTGTGGAACCTGCTTGAGATGTTCTCTCTCTCTCTCTCTCTCTCTCTCTCTCTCTCTCTCTCCCTCTCTCTCTCTCTCTCCCTCTCTCTCTCTCTCTCGTCCTCTGCCCCTCCCCCACTCATGCTGTCTCGAAAAACTAAATAAAAAATAATCAAACTATTAAATGTGTTTAATCTGAGTACATAAAGAACAATTACACCAAAAGGAACTATAAATCAATGTCAAAATAAATGTTCATATTTCCATGTAGAATATGAAATCCATTTAAAACATTTTTTTTATTTTAAAACATGCATTTTAAAAATTGGATTTTTTTTTTTTTGAGGTTTATTTTCAGCAAGTGAGCAGGGGGAGGGGCAGAGAGAGAGAGAGAGTCCTGGTTAGACACTACTAAACGCAGAGTTGTCTTTATTCACCTCAAGAATGATGAATGTTATCATTTATCAGTAGTTGGTGCCAAACCTAAAGAACACCTTTAAACCAAACAGTACTAACTATTCTTTGATAACTAGCAGAACCTTTATCTTCTACCTAATTGAACTATAATTCTCTTCCGGCTGAGAGAATTCTGAAATTCTGCTTGAGTGCTAAAAATGGGCTGGCTTATAAAACAATGGTGGGCAGTTTGTGGCATTGGAATACTGTTTAAATATGGAGGCTCCCCCAAGATCTGGAGTAGAAAGAGGGCAAGCGAGTTAGAACAAATTGGTATTTTACTACTGGGTGTGAAAAGAGTATATTCATAAGTCTACCTGAGAAAATTGGTAGGGAGGGTTTCAGTTTAAAAGTGGGGTGGGGGGACCGAGGGGAGGAGGGAGGCCAGGGAGCGAGCGGAAGGAAGGAAGGAAAGCAACCCAGAAGGTCTCTTGATGACTAGGCTTGTGAAACAAGAATTCCGGCTTCTGTGTGTTTTACACTCATCCATGGCTCTCTCCTTTACTTCCTGCCTTACAGGAAGCTAATGTAAAACCTAACTTGCTCCTTGGGAGCAGAATGTTTCATCTAGCCATATCCACGGCTGTGTCCGCAATTTCTATGCCTGCACTAGGAACACAGACCTGCTTTGTACTCACTCTCGTTTTTACTTTCCCTTTCTTCTTTTTCTGGTGATCACAGGAATGGGAGGTACTGTTTCAGCCTCCGGGCCTGTGCTGAGTGTTATAATCCACTTGGGGTTTATTTTTGTGTATGGTGTTAGAAAGTGGTCCAGTTTCTTTGTTTTGCGTGTGGCTGTCCAGTTCTCCCGACGTCACGTACTGAAGAGAGTGCGCTTTCCCATCGCATGTTCTTGGCTCTTAGGTCATAAATTAACTCATCATATAAGCGGGTGTTTATTTCTAGGTTCTGCTGATTTCTGTATCTATTTTTATGCCAACACCGTATCATTTGGATTACGGTAGCTTTGTAATGTAGTTTGAAATCATGAAGTGTGATGCCTCTGGATTTGTTCTTCTTTCTCAAGATGGTTTTGGCCTCAGGATGAGTATTCTAATCCAGACTTGTATTAAAGAGGTCTGGCAGTTATTAGGTGCTGACCTAAATATAAGTGAATTACACTTAAATGCACCTTCTGCTAATTTTTTCATAGACGTGGTTCTAAGAGAGCGAGTGCAGGAAGGGAAGTTTGCACTGTAAACCTGCATCACTTCAGAGTTCCTGGAACCCAACAGACCCCACTGCACCAACGAGAGCCACATAATAGCCACATCTGGGCTAAGAGTGAGTAGAGTTGGAGCAAACTGGGAATCTCCAAGTCACTTTGGCCCTTTAGCTTGAGGCCTACACGAGGCTCACCGGAGCACTTTCTTCAGGCTCCTAGCCTGGTCTTTCTTTTGCCTTTCAAGGCTAAAGACACCTACCTCCTGCATCCCTTGTTAAACTAGCGACGCGATAGGAAAAGAAAAGAAAAAATCCTTATCTAGGCCAGTTCTGTAATTTTTCAACTTCTCCAGGCAATACCTCTATCCTCAGCCCTCTTGTTCTTCAACTATTTTCTTTCTTGAAAATGGCACTGGGGCTGAAACAAGCCCTGAGTCTTGTCAGAGAAGAGGCTCTAAATGTACACCCCCCAGTGGTACCCACGGCAGACATCACGGACAGATCACAGCTCTCATTCCTGCTGAGGTTGGACGTAGTCTCAGAATCTTTCTAAGCACAGTACTCAAGGCAACCACCACCAATGAAACTCGACACTCAAGGTAAAACACGTTTACCGTTCCTGCCTTTCATAAAGAACCAGAGCTGGACTCTAGTTATAGTGGTAAAGACAAATTTTATTAAGAAAGTATTGCAGTAGAGAAGAAGAGACTTCAGTATAGAATTGACCCCAATTCTGGACACAACAAGTAGGGACTTACAGCCAAAGAGGAGAGTGAAGGAATCAGGGGATGAAAAATTAGTAAGAGTAGATATTAAGGGTAACAAAATATCTAAACCAACATAACAGGATTCTTCGCAGGCCAGGGTGATCAGGTCAGCTACCAACGAAATATCTAAACCAACATAACAGGATTCTTAGCAGGCCAGGGTGATCAGGTCAGCTACCAAAGATGAGGGATGAGGAGTTTGGTCAGACATCGAAGGTGATCAGATGTCAAGGGTCGTGGGTTCTCTTGAAACTGACTTAGCGGGATTCTTGCTAAAACGAGTCTTCATAGGGATAGACGTGGAATTGAAGGTCAAAATCAAGGTGTAGTTGGGGCACCTGGGTGGCTCAATCAGTTAAGCATCTGACTCTAGATTTTGGTTCAGGTCATGATCTCATGGTTTGCGAGTTAAAGCCCCGTGTCAGGCTCTGTGCTGACAGGCACAGGCAGTGCGGAGCCTGCTTGGGATTCTGTCTCCTTCTCTCTCTGCCCTTTTCTGGTGCGCACTCTCAGGATAAATAAATAAACTTGAAAACATTTTTAAAAAAAGGGTCAGGGCGTGGTTGAGAAGAGGGTTAAAAAGAGCCTAACCAGAGTTTGGTCAAGGGGCTCGAGGCTCAAATGGGTACACAGGTACCCCTGGCTCCTCACATTTGCATTAGGTCACTCTGCTTTTGCAAAAGACCTGCTTTCCCTGCCTGTTTTTGCTAACTGAAAGAATTCTAGAGAGGATGTGTGCTTTTATGAAAAAGAGGCCAAAAGCGGAAATAGTGTTCAGCATTGGTTTATGGAGGCGACGCACATCTGAGCGGCTCCTTCCCTGGAAACCACGTTCAGTCCGGAGCCTCCACAGCTTTGGACCAAGTCTGTGAGCATCTGGGCCTCCTCTCGATTTATTTTGTGCATTTGCTAGCAAGATGTGTCCTAAGGCATCAGAAGAGCCTAAGAGAAGTTATATTTTGGGTCTAGAAATGCCTCCCCCCAAATCTTCCCTATAAATTAATAGTAGCTGCATCTTGGCTTAATGCCGTTTCCGCTTAGGGCAGGTTTCGCAGGACTGCTCTGCTTTTGGATAGCGGGGGAAGCTGTGTGTATGTATACGTACACACGCACACACACACACACACACACACACACACAAATTTAGTCATGTAGTACAATTTCCATCTTTCTTGGGACTATGTGGAGAAAACTGAACAAGCATTAAATAAGCTGCTTGGCAATTCTCTACGGCAACTTTCTCGCCTTCCTCTCTCAGAAATGTCTACTCCACATTCTGGTTTAGGTCTGGGCTGCAGACTGGAGGCTCGGCATTTACCAAGTACCCCGAGGGATTTTTATAATCAGCGATGGTTGGGAAACACCCCTGCAGGCAAATCCTCAGCTTTAGGGTATCAGATAAGAAAACGTTTTGAAGCAGGGGTGCCTGGGTGGTTCAGTCAGTTAAGTGTCTGGCTCGTGGTTCTGGCTCAGGTCACGATCTTGTGGTTCGTGAGTTCGAGCCTTGCGTCAGGCAGATTCTCTCTCCCTGCTTCTCACTTTCTCTGCCCCTCTCCCACTTGCTCACTCTGTCTCTCTCAAATAAATGCACTTAATTTTTTTTTAAAAAAAGGAAAACTGAAACAGTTCAGTAATGAGTTTGATGTCTTTTATTCCAAGGGACCGTAATTCATGGAGGGGGAAGTATGGTGCGTCACAGGCAGCCTGAGGGATTTTGGCCAAGAGCAGCTTTCATAGAGCTTTAGAAGTGGCGATGAAGATACAGGGCATGATTGGCTGGGGTTGCCTACCTGACCTTAGTGAGAAAGATCAAGGAACAAGGAAACGAGCATAGATCCCAGCATTGGCTTGGAGTTTAGGAATTGGCTGACTAGGTCTACTGTTTCTGGTCAAGTGGAGTATTTACCGGAACACAAAAGTTCAGTTTATTAACATGGCACCCCAGCAAGAGCAGCTCCATTTTGAGCACAGACATTTGTTTCCGTGAGGGGCTAAAAGATTTTCAAAACAAAGCCAAGGATTGGAAAGACCACACACAATGGAGAGCCATCATGGTGGTCACCCTTCAGGTTAGATTAAAGCTCTGAGTGGCTGCTTCCTCTGCAGACCCACGCAAGCCTGTTCCTTCTTGAGGAGCGGCAAAGAAATGCAACGGGATGAGGGAGAAGAGCAGAGACATAGTAAGGACCCTACAGACACCCTGAGTGGCTCTTCCCTGACTGGCTGACATTGAGCCAATATTATTCTGTCAAGTCACAAGAAGTCTCAGAGGATTTGACAAGAATACACGTCTGCAGATATTCCTTCCATATTTTGTGGAAAGCTAAGCACCACCCTCTGTAACAAGATATTTCGTATTCTCACTCTTTTATCTCCTGACAGTGACTTTGATAACATCAGGGATTCAAGAAACAATCTTCGCAACTGACCGAGAAAAGCATCCAGCCAGCAGGAAAGTTTCCCAAAAAGACTCAGGGGGGCAAATCTGGCCGGATATGAATGTGTGAGAAGTAGGGATGAGAGAGACCCTGTGCGAGAACAAAGGGTAGCCAAAGACTTGACTCACAACCTCTTCCTCCTTGCAAAATTGTGCCTCCAGGCTCTGCAGACTGAGCCAAGTCTGGGCAGAAGTCTAAAGTGAAGCAAGGTTATTGTCACTGACCCTGCTTCCCAGAGTGGCTTCATGGCTTCTTCCCTGCGGGCTTTCGGGCTATGCTGAACCCCCAGAAAGCGTCCATCTAAGGAAGCAACATACTTTGGAGTTAAAGCATCAGTGTTCTCCCGTCTGAGAAATAGCATTGTCCTAGACGAGAGGAAAGAGTGACAGCATGGTGGCAACTTTCTTGAGCAGAAGGTCTTGAGGAAAAGGAAAGCAATTTATGGAGGATGTTATGAAGGGTTTCCTGGGTTCCTCTGTAAGAACCACATGCGACTCTGCATTATTCCTCCAGGCTTCTGGAGTCACACTGGCAAGGCTTTGAGTGCACTGCCATTTGAGAGACAAGTCACCAGGAAGCAGCATTGTATAGACACAATCACACTGCAGAACCCTCAGCCTTGCAGATCAGTGGCCACCTCTGCAGGGGAGGTGAGCAGCTTGACCACTAGGGGGCTCATGTGTGGTGGTGCTTTGGACCGCAGCACTCTGGGGACAGCGGGACTCCAGTCGCTGTCCCGCAACTGGGATTTCTGCCAACCTGGTAAAATCTAGCAAGGGCATGGGTTCACTGAGGTACCCTGGGACCTATATGCAAAGTGGAAATGGCCAGAGGAGTCCTCCATGGGGGCATGGAAAGTGAGGGAAGCAGAGGTTCACGTGCTTTTTAAGGAAAAGCAAGAAATCAGGATTTCTTTCAGTTCCCACCAATTTTCAACTCTAAAATAGAACCAAAGAGCACAATGATAGATGAATTTTGCACCTCTCCCCTTTTCAAATGAAATAAAGAATATAAGGAAAGTCAAGAAACTGCCCAAGACCTCTTAGTAATTGCAGGGGTCGGGAGGTACCAACTGCAAAGAAAGCAAATGAGCGGCAAAGTGTTAATTTTTGCCGAAACCATAAGCAACCCTCCTATACCTCAGACTAAAGACAGCTTCTGTTTTCACCACTGCCCCCCTGCAGGAAGGTTAGCTGAAGCTGGATGGAATGAACAGAGCACGGGGTTGAAAATTGATTGAACGTGAGCATGGTGTCCAGAGCGAAACGAATGTCTACAGGATTCATAGGCAATGTGTGCACAGTGTCCCCAGAGGGACAGTGGGCTCTCAGTGGGTGGTGATTTGGACAACTCACTTGTGAAAGTTGCTTTGTATTTTCAGCACAAATCGGATTTAAAGGAAAGATTTTCTTTAAAAAGACAAAGCCCTGCTATGTACAGGCGTACCTGTTGCAAATCAAAGATGACATTTAATTGTCAACTATGGTTTATTCTAGGAATGTAAGACTGGTTCAACCTTTAAATGATTGATGTAGTTTGGTATATCATACTAATAAAAGCTAAATCCTATGATCTAAATAGATGCACAGAAATTATTTGACCAAATTCATATCCATTTGTAAGGGAAACTATCAGTAAACTAGAATAGAAGGGAACTCCAATGAGCTGATAAAAAGTCATTCATGAAGAGCGTACATTTTCTCTTTAATGATGAACATGAAGACTTTCCCTCCAAGAACAGAAACAGGACAGGAAGGTCAACTCTCTCAATTCTATTTTGTGCTGTATTTGAAGTCCTAAACAGTAAAAAGGGCAAGAGCGAGAAAGAAAGAAAGAAAAGGCATACAGATTTGAAAAAAACAAACATAGGTTTAATATGCTTGTTTACATTAATATTGCAAATAATTTTTTTAAAAGCTATTGAAATAAGTGAGGTTAGTAAGGTTGCATGATCCGGGTCAATATATAGAAATCAAAGGTCTTTCTGACAGTGAATCATTGAAAATTTGAATTAAAAAACCATCCGTACTAAAAATGAGTGTAATGATTGAACATAAATCTAACGAAATATGTGCAAAACTTTTTTTTAAGCTATAATTTTTTTTATTACTGTAGTTGACCTACAATGTTACATTAGTTTCAGGTGTACAACATACCAATCCCACAATTCTATGCATTATTCAATGTCACCACGATAAGTGTAGTTACCATCTATCACCAGACAGCATTATTACAATGGATACTTAGGTTGCTTCCATAACTTGACTATTGTAAATAATGCTGCAATAAACATAGGAGCTTACATATCTCTTCAAATTAGTGTTTTTGTTTTCTTTGGATAAGTATCTGGTAGTGAAGTTACTAGTTCATATGGCATTTTTATATTTAATTTTTTGAGAAACCGCCACACTGTTTCGGCAGGGGTGCTACCAATTTACATTCCTACCCACAGTGCATGAGGGTTCCCCTTTTTCCGCATCCCTGCCAACACTTACTATTTCTTGTCTTTTTTTTTCTTGTCTTCGTTAGATTAGCCATTCTCATAGGTGTGAGGTGATACCTCATCGTAGTCTTGATTTGCATTTCCCTGATGATGAGTGGTGTTGAGCATCTTTTCATGTGTCCGTTGGCCATCTGTAGGTCTTCTTTGGAAAAATATCTATTTAGGTCTTTTGCCCATTTTTCGTCAGATTGTTTATTTGGTGTTGAGTTTTATGAGTTCTTTTTATATTTTGGATACTTGACCCCTTATTGGATATATCACTTGCAAATAACTTGTCTCATTCAGTAAGTTGCCTTTTTGTTAATTTGGTGTGGTCCCAATAGTTTATTTTGTTGTTGTTTCCCTTGGTTGAGACCAATCCACAAATATGTTGCTTAGACCCATTTCCATAAGAATTACTGCCCGTATTTTCTTTTAGGAGTTTTTTGCTTTCAGGTCTTATATTTAGGAATTTAACACATTTTGAGTTAATTTTTGTACATGGTATAAGGAAGTGGCACAGTTTCATTCTTTTACATGTAGCTGTCCAGTTTTCCCAATACCATTTGTTGAAGAGATTCTTTTCCCATTGCATATTCTTGCCCCCTTTGTTGTAGATTAATCAACCATATAAATGTGGACTTATTTCTGGACTCGTTGTTCTGATGTATATATCTGTTTTTTGTATCAGTGCCATACTGTTTTGATTACTATAGCTTCATGGTATATATTGAAATATGGAACTGTGATACCTCGAGCTTTGTTCTTCTTTCTCCAGATTTCTTTGGCTATTCAAGGCCTTTTGTGGTTCCATATACATTTTAGGATTGTTTGTTCTAGTCCTGTGAAAAATGCTGCTGGTATTTTGATAGAAATTGCATTAAATCTGTAGGTAGTTTTGGACAGTATGGGTATTTTAATGATATTAATTCTTCCAATCCATGAGCATGGTATGTCTTTCTATTTGTGTCTTCTATGTTTTTCATCAGTGTCCTATTTTTCAGAGTCTAGGCATTTCACCTTCTTGGTTAAATTCCTAGGTATTTTATTCTTTTTGGAGCAATTGTAAATGAGATTATTTTCTTAACAATTCTTTCTGCTACTTCATTAATAATGTATAGAAATGTAACAGATGTCTGTATATTAATTTTGTATCCTACAACTTTACTGAATTCATTTATTAGTTTGAATAGTTTTTGGGTGGAGTCTTTAGGGTTTTCTATATATAGTATCCTGTCATCTACAAATGACAGTTTTACTTCTTACCAATTTAAATGTATTTTACTTCTGTTTATTGTCTGATGGCTGTGACTAGGATTTGCTTTACCAAGTATAATGAAAGTGGTGAGAGAAGACATCCTTACCTTATTTCTTATCTGAAAGGAAAAGCTTTAGCTTTTCACCATTGAGTATATTATTATCTGTGTTTTTCATATATGATCACTGTTAGGTTAAGATATATTCTTCTAAATCTACTTTGTTGAGAGTTTTTATCATGAACAAATGAATTTGTAAAATGCTTTTTCTACATCTATGGAGACGATCATATGGTCTTTTTCCTTCCTCTTGTTAATATGATTTACAAATATTGAACCTTCCTTGCATCCCTGGAATTAATACCGCTTGATTTGGGTGGATGATACTTTTTAATGTACTATTGAATTCAGTGTGCTAATATTCTGTGGACAGTTTTGAATTCGTATTCATCAGAGAGCATGGCCTGTAGTTTTCTTCTTTGTAGTCTTTGTCTGGTTTTGGTGTCAGGGTAATGCTGACCTCATAGAACGTATCTGGAAGCCACAGCTGCAGGGCATGGGACGGCAGGGCTTACTTCCTGTGCAGCTAGCTAACAAGTCCACCTGCAGGAACTGCTGGCAAGATGATGTAAGGGCTTATCTTCCCCCATCTCCCCCAAGCAGGAGACATTTTGAAGTGTTCCCAGCCAGGGCTGCCTACCAGATGTGGTGGGGCAGGAGCTGCTTTCGACAGACACCTGTCCAGGCAGACAGGTTGGGTGGAGTGCATCCACAGGGGAATGCCAGGGCAGAGCATGTAACGCCAGCAGGGCAGATGGAGAGTGTTAGCACCAGCTCCATCAAGCTTTCAGCTCTCCAGGTAGAGAGAGGGGAAAAGAATTAGTGGCTGCCAGCTCTTTTGTCCCCAGAGAAATCTCCAGATCCCTGCCCCTCCAGCACATGTTGTAAGATTAGTCAACAAATCTCCATCCTGTATACCCCAGATTCTTTTCCAAGTGATGCTTTCGTGCTGTGTCTCAGGCTGAGTAATTTAGTATCTGGCTTTTTAAGAAGGGGGACTCAATTTCCTATCACGCGGTGGCTCTCCCAGAGCTAAGTCCCACTGGTTTTCAAAATCAGACGTGATGATGACTCTTCTGGTGCAGATCCCCAGTTCTAGGAGTATATAGCAGGGGTCTGATCCTCTTGATTTCCCCATGCTTGTGGTATCCCTCCCATTTGTAGTTAGTTGGTCTGGGGCTTTGGTTCCCAACTACATCTGCCACTCTTACCCCTTTCAAAGTGGCCTACCCTGAATGATTAGCTCTGGAAGGTCTATTCTGCCTGTCTACAAATCTTTTTCAGAGTCAGTTGTATAGACGTAACTCTTGGTTTGGTGTATCTGTGGGACAGGGTGGGGTCAGGATCCTCCCACCCTGCCATCTTCCCTGAGCCCCACCACTCTAAAACATTTTTGATAGAAAAGAAAGTGGACATAAATACATGAAGAGAAATACTATGTCATGTCTAAGAAGACTCAATATTGGTAAGTTGCTCGTTCTCAAATCAACCTATAAATTCAACTGCAAATCCAGTCAAAATTGCAGTAGGCTTTTTTTCTTTTTGGTGGAAAATAGCAAGACAAATCTAAAATTCCATGGTTCTTATTTTGTGCCACATCCAAAATGCAGCTCAAAATGGATAACAGACCTAAATAGAACACGCAAAATTATAAAACATCTGGAAGGAAATGTAAGAAAAATCTCTGTGACTTGCATTAAGCCAAGTGGGATGTTTGGAAAACAGTTTAGACAGTTTATTAATTAAAAGAAAAAAATACCCTTACTATGTAAGGCAGCTATTCTTTTCCTGGGCACTTTCATTCAAAGGAGCAAATAATTATATGTTTAATTATATGTTAATGTTATATATGCTACATACTTGTACTCTGGAAAGCAATTTATTTTTTTTTCAACGTTTATTTATTTTTTGGGACAGAGAGAGACAGAGCATGAACGGGGGAGGGGCAGAGAGAGAGGGAGACACAGAATCGGAAACAGGCTCCAGGCTCTGAGCCATCAGCCCAGAGCCCGACGCGGGGCTCGAACTCACGGACCGTGAGATGGTGACCTGGCTGAAGTCGGACGCTTAACCGACTGCGCCACCCAGGCGCCCCTGGAATGCAATTTAAACAGCGCAGAGAATATGCAACAAAGACCAAGCTTAGCACAAAAGGCCTGGCTTTCTGCCTGTCTCAGCTTTGACACACACCTTCCTCACTAGGCTTAGTCATTTCTAGCTTTTGATTTAAAGTAAGGCACATTCATCTCTAATATAGGGCACCAACTTATTCATTTTACATACTTAGAAATAATTTAGTTTATCTCATGATTCATCCAAGGAAGATGAAACAAAGAATAAGAAGCATCAAACAAGGAAAGGAAGAGAGTTCTCATTTAATAGAGAAATGTATTCTTACACTCTTAAGGACTGAGAGCAAAGATACCTTTTTGGCATTTCTCTGTTTCCACGAGCAATCACTCTCCCCATGAGAGCCATATACTTGATGTAGCAGACATTTTGAGGGACATGTCACTGAACTGTGTTTAGAAAAGTAATGTGAGGGCGCCTGGGTGGCGCAGTCGGTTAAGCGTCCGACTTCAGCCAGGTCACGATCTCGCGGTGCGTGAGTTCGAGCCCCGCGTCGGGCTCTGGGCTGATGGCTCAGAGCCTGGAGCCTGTTTCCGATTCTGTGTCTCCCTCTCTCTCTGCCCCTCCCCCGTTCATGCTCTACCTCTCCCTGTCCCAAAAATAAATAAACGTTGAAAAAAAAATTAAAAAAAAAAAAAAAAAAAGAAAAGTAATGTGATGGGGTGCTTGGGTGGCTCAGTCGGTTAAGTGTCCAACTTCGGCTCAGGTCATGATCTCATGGTTTGTGAGTTTGAGCCCCGAGTCAGGCTCTGTGCTGACAGCTCAGAGCCTGGAGCCTGCTTCGGATTCTGTGTCTCCCTCTCTCTGTGCCGCTCCTCCACCTACACACTCACTCTCTCTCTCTCTCTCTCTCTCTCTCTCTCTCTCTCTCTCTCAAAAATAAACATTAATTTTTTTTTAAAGTAATACCACTTATTCTAAGTAAATATCTAGAAACCTTTCAGTCCTTAGGAAGCAAAAGAAGTATTATATCTCCTGGCTACAACTCACAGATTGTCCAAAGGACAGAAGCAGTGCACTCTGATACATGGTCAGCCAGTCAACTAACAGATTTTTCCTATCCTGAGTAGTGCAAGAATTCTTTGAAAGATATTTCTTTCAAAGAGGTTGAAATACCACTCTAGGTAATATCATATTTGAAAGAAAGAATAGATGTATGTTTCAGTGTGTAAAACCACGACAGAAATAAGAATGTAAACCCCATGAAGGCAGGGGTTTCCCTTGTTCTCTGCTATAATCCCAGTGCCTGACACGTGTTAATTGGTCCGTAAATAGTCAATGATGCGAGTAAATGTCATGGTGCAGACAGAATTGGAGTTTCCATGCCCATTGTCTTTAAAATATAAAAAGACAAAGAGAATATATTTAATCCTCTGCCCCCATAATTTTAATTATTTCTCCTCTAAATTTATAAATTTACAAACCACATCTTGATGGGTGATTTTATTATTCAACCTCTCACGCACAGTGCCGGGAATTAAAGCTGTCAGTTAGTGTATTAGGGGTCTACAAAAAAACAGAAACAGTAGAATGTATGTGATGTTTAATTTTGTATCAACTTGAGTGGGCCAAGGTGCCCAGATATGTGGTCTGGATGTTTCTGTGAAAGCATGGTGTTGGCAAGATGTTAATATTTAAACCAACAGACTTTGAATAAAGCCCATAACCCTCCAGAGCATGGGTGGGCCTCATCCAATCAATTGAAGGCCTTAAGAACAAAGACTGAAGTGTCCTGAAGAACAAGGAGTTCTATAGCTTTACTGCAGATGGCTTTGGGACTTGAACTGCAAATCAGCTCTTCCCAGGTTTCCGACCTGCCAGCCCACCCGGCAGATTTGGGGCTTGCCACCTTCCATAATCACATGATTCCTTAAAGTCAGTATAGCCCTCTTTTCCAGGACTACTGTATTAGGTCAGGGTTCTTTGGAGACACAGTGAGAGGGAGCATATGATTCATTTTAAAGAGTTGGCTCATGCAATTCAGGAGGCTGGCAAGTCCAAAATTTGAAGGATAGACCAACAGTCTACAGACCCAAGGAAGAGTTTATACTGCATTTCAAGTCCAAAGGGAGTCTGCTGACAGAATTCTTTCTTCTTAGGGGAGGTTGATTTTTTCTTAAGGCTGTCAACAGATCAGATAAGGCTTACCCATGTTATGAAAGGTAATCAGCTCTATTTGGTCTACTAATTTAAATGTTAATCTCATTTAAAAATGCTTTCAGGGGTGCCTGGGTGGCTCAGTTGGTTAAGCATCAGACTTCCGCTCAGGTCATGATCTCACAGTTCATGGGTTTGAGCCCCGCATCAGGCTCTGTGCTGACAGCTCAGAGCCCGGAGCCTGCTTCGGATTCTGTGTTTCCCTTTTTCTCTCTCCCCTCCCCTGCTCATGCTCTGTCTCTCTCTGTCTCTCAAAAATAAATTAAAAGTTTTAAAAAAAATTTAAAAATACTTTCACACAAACAACTACAATAATGGTCAACTATATATCTGGGTCCCGTGATCTAATGAGGTTGACACATAAAATTAAACATCCCAGCACAAATTTTTTACCTTTTTGAAAAAGTGAAGTTAGGTCAAAGGCTTAAATCTGCTTTTCATAACATTTTATTCACTAGCATCTGAAAACACATCACATAAACCTTGTCCACTTAGACTTCAATTTTTCCCAAAGAACTTTATTACCACTCTAATCAGGTATGGTCTTCTTCAAACTCGGTAAGTCAGTCCTTCAACATTTTCTTATCCATCACCCTGGTCTTTTCTACCCTGGAAATTCTTACCAGGAAATTAGAATATCTATCTGTTTGCCTTTAAAGATACAGCTTGCAAATATGATAAAAATCACTATTTTCACAGTTTATCCACATGTCTTCCCATCTCTTTAAATAATTCCAATAAAACCATCACGAATTAAAATCTATCTTTGGAATCGGCTGCTTTCTTAATATAATTGAACATTCTGGTTCAGAATAGCATCCAGCTGGAATGCTCAAATCGTTTTTTTCCTTAGCTTCTAACTAAAATGCCAAAAAAAATTGGGGAGGAATGGTTAAAAATCATAACACAAAACAAACAGGCATCCTCATGTCTGACTGTGCATCATTTGAACAGTAAGCGTGAAAAAGATCAAACTGAACTGAGAAAAACCCAAGCTAGAATTTAGCACATGATATCCAGGTTCACGCCACAAGGCACAGACCACTTTGAAGAGCTGAAATGTTCATGTTTTCTGAAACTGAAGTATATGTAGCAATTTGTCCAAGTTTCTGGAAAATGCAATAATAGGAGTTAAACTTCTATCACCCTGGAAAGTGTCTTTTTGAGCTCTGTTGTTGACAGTATTTGTGTCCCCCAGAAATGCACATGTTGAAATCCAAATCCCCAAAGTGATGGGAGGAAGGAGTGGGACCTTTGGGATGTATTATGAAGTGGAGCCCTTAGGAATGGGATTCATGCCCTAGTAAAAAGATATAGGGGCGCCTGGGTGGCGCAGTCGGTTAAGCATCCGACTTCAGCCAGGTCACGATCTCGCGGTCCGTGAGTTCGAGCCCCGCGTCAGGCTCTGGGCTGATGGCTCAGAGCCTGGAGCCTGTTTCCGATTCTGTGTCTCCCTCTCTCTCTGCCCCTCTCCCGTTCATGCTCTGTCTCTCTCTGTCCCAAAAATAAATAAACGTTGAAAAAAAAAAAAGATATAGAGGAACTTGCCTTTTCTCTCTTTCTGTGTTGGCCGAAACCAACCAACCAGACAAACAATAAAACCGGTCACTATGGCTATGCGACACATTACACCAAAACTCAAACAGTAAACTACAACAACAGGAATTTGGGTCAGGTATTTGGAGAGGGCAGAGCTGGGATGGCTTGCTTTGTTCCTCAATGTTTGTGTCTTCAGCTGGAAGACGCACAGGCTAGGCACTGGAAACTTCTGAAGGCTTGTTTACTCACATGTCTGGAGATGGATGCTGACTTTAGGCTGGGGGGCCTCAGTTCCCCTCCTTTTGAACCTCTCCAAATGGTCTCTCCACAGGGATTGGTTGGGACTTGCTCACATCATGGTCGTCAGGTTCTCAGGCTCAGGTTGAGTGCGTGTGAGAGAGAGACCTGGTATCACTACTTTAGCTGCGTTCAATTTGTCAAAACACTTGTAAAACCACTTGTAAAAAGAGGCAGGAAAGTAAATAGCCTCTTTTTTGTTTGTTTTAACTTCCCTTGACCTATTTCCCCTCACCTTACCCCCAGTAATCGTCAATTTGTTTTTCTCAGTGTTTATGAGTCTATTTCTATTTGTTCATTTGTTTAGTTTTTTTAGATTTCATATTTAAGTAAAATCATATGATATTTGTCTTTCTCTGACTTCGTTCACATTGCATAATGCCCTCTAGGTCCATTCATTTTGTTGCAAATGGCAAGATCTCATTCCTTGTATGGGTCATAGTCCTATATGTATACCACATCTTCTTGACCCATTCATCTATCAGTAGACCCTTGGGTTACTTCCATATCTTGGCTATTGTAAGTAATACTGCAATAAACAAATCTTTTTGAATTAATGTTTTCATTTTCTTTGGGTAAATACCATGTTGTGGGGTTATTGAGTTGCATGGTATTTCTATTTTTAATATGTTGAGGAACCTCCATATTGTTTTCCATAGTGACGACACCGATTTACATCCCCACCAGCCGTGCACGAGGATTCCTTTCCACCACATCCTCACCAACAATTGTTATTTCTTGTCTTTTTACTTTTTATTTTTTTAACTGTTTTAAATGTTTGTTTATTTTGAGAGAGAGACACAGCGCAAGCAGGGGAGGGGCAGAGAGACAGGGAGACACAGAATCCGAAGCAGGCTCCAGGCTCTGAGCTGTCAGCACAGCACCTGATGCGGGGCTCAAACCCACAAACTGTGAGATTGTGACCTGAGCAGAAGTCAGACGCTTAACTGACTGAGCCACACAGGCACCCCTGTCTTTTTAATACTCTCTCTTCTAAATGGTGTGAGCTGGTATCTCATTGTGGTTTTGATTTGCATTTCCCTGATGGTTAGTGATGTGGGGCATCTTTTCATCTCCGTTGACCATCTGTATGTCTTCTTGGGGAAAATATCTGGGTCCTCTGCCCATTTTTTTTTTAATTTTTTTTTCAACGTTTATTTATCTTTGGGACAGAGAGAGACAGAGCATGAACGGGCGAGGGGCAGAGAGAGAGGGAGACACAGAATCGGAAACAGGCTCCAGGCTCTGAGCCATCAGCCCAGAGCCCGACGCGGGGCTCAAACTCACGGACCGCGAGATCGTGACCTGGCTGAAGTCGGACGCTTAACCGACTGCGCCACTCAGGCACCCCCTCTGCCCATTTTTAAGTCAGATTATTTGTTTTTGGTATTGAGGTATATGAGTTCTTCATATATTTTGGATATTAACCCCTTATCATATATATCATTTGCAATTAACTTCTCCCTTTGAGTGGATTGCCTTTTCATTGGATTGTTTCCTTTACTGTCCCACAGCTTTTTAGTTTAATGGAGTAGGCTCTGCCTGTTGATGGGAATGGAGAGATTCTTTAAGAACATGAAGAAATCTTACTGCGGTTATTTTGGGGAAAATACAATCTGCCACATAATCCATCAACTAAGAGGTTAGATAAAGATATTTGGGAACATGCAAGAATTGAGACAGTTGACCACAAATATATGTTTTCTAAAACATCATTTCACAAAATCATTCATAGCAAGATAACAGAATTACGTTTGAGGAAATAAAAAATAGACATTTTTTTTTAATTTTTTTTTTCCCAACGTTTATTTATTTTTGGGACAGAGAGAGACAGAGCATGAACGGGGGAGGGGCAGAGAGAGAGGGAGACACGGAATCGGAAACAGGCTCCAGGCTCTGAGCCATCAGCCCAGAGCCCGACGCGGGGCTCAAACTCACGGACCGCGAGATCGTGAGCTGGCTGAAGTCGGATGCTTAACCGACTGCGCCACCCAGGCGCCCCAAAAATAGACATTTAAAAAGGGTGGGAAAGGTAAGTTTAAATTAAACAACGTGCAGTAATGTCTAAATAATTGCTGATATACAATGTTAAAATTCATAATCTGGAACTAAAATTCTGAATTATTCTAACGTAAACATGTTGGAGTTTTCCTCAATTTGGGGCTTTTTTTTAATGTTTATTTTTGAGAGAGAGAGCGAGAGTGCAGGGGAGGGGCAGAGGGAGACGGGGCAGAGGATCTGAAGTGGGGCTCAAACTCAGCAGAGATCATGACCTGAGCCAAAGTCAGATGCTCCCCCGACTGAGCCACCCAGGTACCCTGGTTTTTCTTCCATTTTTTAACACTAATTTTAGAAACCAGGAGGAAAATAACATACACTATATATTAGAAACTAGGAGAGTAGCTACTGGACACATAGAACAGCATGATAAAACAACAATAACCACAAGAGAAGCACTGAAAATTCAGTTAACCCCAATGAGATAGAAAGGGGTCTGGAAAGTGGAAGGAAGCACGCCCACCCCACTTGGAACACTCCTGCACAAGCCATTGCAGCTGACAAGTAAGGTGTGAGGGACCCAGCGGAGTTCCTGAACTGGGTTTTGAAGGGATGGTGCTGACAGAAAATAGTCAGGAGGCTGGGTTTCTACACCACACACCGTCTTCAAAATTCACAAGCATTACATTTGAAAGGGGCCGTGGCTGGCAGTAAAGTGGCCTGTTGGCCTACAAAGTTACCCCTGTGCTGATTGTCATTTGGATTTAGGGAGAAACGCCATCCCTACAGACCGGATTACGTGTGCATGTAAGGTGGGAGATGATACCAACTTCTGAAGCTTACTGTAAGAATTAGATGATATTTTTCAAAGACCTGGAGCGGGTAAGGAACATAGATGATGAGACGTGTGGGCCTCACGGGTGCCTGCCTGCGTGGCTCTGTTGGTTAAGCGTCTGACTCTTGATTTCGGCTCTGGTCACGAGCCCACGGTTGGTGAGTTCAAACCCCAGGTTGGGCTCTGCGCTGATCGCATGGAGCCTGCTTGGGATTCTCTCTCCTACCATCTTCCCATCCCCCTCCCCCTCCATCTCTCCTTCTCTGTCTCTCTCAAATACATAGACATTAAAAAAAAAGAAGTGTGGGCATCATAATTTTCATAGCCAGCCTCACAATCTCTGAATTAGAAGACGGCCACGGTTTTTCTTTTTTGCCTTTCTTCTAACTCACGTAAGGATCACGTTGTGCTCAGAGACGGAGTATAATAAAAAGGCACAAACCATAGAAAAGAAACAAAACAGGGTAACTCAAAAGCACAGCAAAACCAGCTCAGATACCGGGGTGCTAACAACGTCGACATTATTTACCGAAAACACCTTACCTGTCTCCTGGGCTTCATGTTTAGGGTTTGACACGAAAAAATACCAGTTGAGGAGCTTCCTTCCTTTTCTTTTCTTTTTTTTTTTTTTTTAACGTGTCTAATTTTAACGTGTCTAATTGTAAATTGATTATTTACAATCAATTTACTTTATTTCATAAAGGGCCCAGAAGACTGCCTCTTGAAATGGAAGCTGTAGAAATAACGGCAGCTGGATATTCTGATAAAAATGCTGACTTTAAAAGCACCTGGGGGGGCGCCTGGGTGGCGCAGTCGGTTAAGCGTCTGACTTCAGCCAGGTCACGATCTCGCGGTCCGTGAGTTCGAGCCCCGCGTCGGGCTCTGGGCTGATGGCTCAGAGCCTGGAGCCTGTTTCCGATTCTGTGTCTCCCTCTCTCTCTGCCCCTCCCCCGTTCATGCTCTGTCTCTCTCTGTCCCAAAAATAAATAAACGTTGAAAAAAAAAATTAAAAAAAAAATAAAATAAAATAAAAGCACCTGGGAAGTAAAGCATATTGATTTTTATGAGAACATGGCCTGTTTGATATCTGTCCCGGAGAAAGCCAGGCCGACATTGCTGTAGTATGTTGTTCTAGAGAATGGAGTCAGCTGACTCCCACAGAAAGAAAGAAAGAGCGTTTGGCTATGAGTTGATACACTTTTAACTTTCCCTTTTGAGAAATAGATGTAAAGCTCTATCAACCATAGCTCCCCCCCCCCCCCTTCTAGTCTTTTCTCCTGATTCCCCTGTGTGAACTATTTTCCAGGCTTTTTGCTGCCCCACTAACCTATCAACACGCCCCGTCAGGCTCTCTCTTCCTTCTGAACGCTCTCCCAGTCTAGCTTATTCTTCAAGGACTAGTTCAAGGCCGACCTCCTACATGAGCTTTTCCTGACCGCTCAGGTTCAGTTATCTCTTTTCTAATGAGGAAGAACACTTCTTTTTTTTTTTTTTTTTTAATGTTTTATTTTTTGAGGGAGAGGGAGACAGAGCGTGAGTGGGGGAGGAGAAGAGAGAGAGGGAGACACAGAATCTGAAGCAGGCTCCAGGGCTCTGAGCTGTCAGCACAGAGCCCGATGCGGGGCTCGAACCCCCAAACCGTGAGATCATGACCTGAGCCAAAGTTGGACACTTAACCAACGGAGCCACCCAGGAACCCCCTCTAAAGAACACTTCTTAACAAGAGCACTCATTTGGCACTTGGGTTGGTCGGCTAGGGCCACCCTAACAAATACGACAGCCTGGGGAAGTTTACATAATACAAGTTTATTTTCTCACAGCAGTGGAAGCTGGAAGGCCAGGAGCTAAGTGTCAACAGGGTGGATTTCATTCTGAAGCCTTCCTCCTTGGCTTGCAGATGGCCACTTTCGCACTGTGTCTCCCTATGGCTTTCCCACCGTGCATAAATGTGTGTTCTCATCTCTTCTTAAGGAGGAGGTTGGATTGGGGCCCCCCTAACGGCCCCCTTTTACCTTAATTACCTCTTTAAAGGCCCTATTGCCAAATACAATCACATTCTGAGATACTGGGAGTTAGGGCTTTAACATAATGAATCAGGGGGGAGGGGAGCCACAAGTCAGCCCTTAACAGCTCTCATCCACAACACTATACCTTGAGGTTATGCCTTGTTGTTTCATGATGTTCCCAAATGGTTATTTCCTGTATGATCGTTAAGAAGATGCAAAGTTTCAAGGACTAGGATCAAACACGTGTTTCTTTCTCCCCTTGGCAGCACTTAGCAGTAAGAAATGGACATTAATGTTTCGGGAAAGAATGTTTGGGGTGCCTGCCAGCTCCAAATTACTCCTTCAAACCCTTGTCAGCTCTGGTGACACTTTCTTCTTCTGTATTAATCTTGCCCCCGGTAGAGCGTTACTGACTCTGAGTTAGAAACCCTAAGAATGGTGAGAGGGGTGGTGGCCAGCGCATTATCTGGCCAATGTAGAAATGAAAGAGGACAGTGCCCTCATCCAGTAATGATGTACATGCTTCCAATTGATTTGTGTTATGTGGCCGTGAAATAAGGCCAGTAATTACGGTCCAAATTAATTTTATCCTCTCATGTTCCCAAAAGTATCCAAAGAAAACTACCAAAGACAGCCCAAGTTGATCTCTTCAAATGGAATTCCGACATCTGGAGGAGGTCTTTTTTAATGTAAAGCTTTTTTATCTTAGTAGCTGTTCTGTAGATGGTTGGTTTCTATCGGAAACGGAGGCCAGGAGGCTTTAAGCAAAATCTGAACAACGTTCTGTTGTTTCTGTAGTAGGGTTTGCGTGATGTGAGGACCACTGCGTTAGGACAAGTAATCCACAACCTTCAGGGCACCTCTGTGCAAACTGTAGTCTGCTGAAAAATAGGCAGCCCCCAGCAGATTGTGAAATGCCAAGGGTAAGAACAGAGTCTTACCAGTCTAGGTTATTTCGGGGTAAGAACAGTTTCATGGTCAGATGAACGCTGGAATGATGGGACCCCGAAAGGGGACCGTGGATCAGTAAGACAGTACATAATTGATTAAACTGACTGTAGCCTTCATTCTGGGGCAGAGCAAGTCAATTTAACCAGTTGCTTAATTTTTTAAAATTTATAACCCTCTCCTTTTAGTTACTTGAATATATTTATAGATAATCTTAGATTGGGCCCCTCCCCCCGCTAATTCCACTCAATATTTGGGTAATGGTCCAAAAAAGGCTAGTGCTGTTTAAGCCACCTTGCCACCTAAGGGTCATTCTCTCAAAGTGCATAATAGGATGCCTTCCTGTGTATGCTGTGGATTTTAGGAGGTCTAGACTCCGATTTTTCTGCAGAATGGTAGAATAAGGCAGGGACTCAAGAGTGCGACTCTTGGTTTCCACCCCTGCCCCCATCACTTACTGGTTGTGTGCCTCTGCGAAAAATCACTTAAACTTTCTGTCTCTAAACTTTTCCACATGTAAAATGAGAATAAAAATGGTCATACTTGGAGCACCCGGATGGCTCCGTCGGTTGAGCGTCTGATGCTTGGTTTCAGCTCAAGTCATGATTTCATGGTTCATGAATTCAAGCCCCACGTCAGGCTCTGTGCTGACAGTGTGGAGCGTGCTTGGGATTCCCTCTGTCTCTCTCTTTGCCTCTCTCTCTCTCTCTCTCTCAAAATAAATAAACTTAAAAAAAATAAAGATAGTCATACGTACATCACAGATCTGCTGTGACAATTAAGCGACAGTAGGTGGGCCAGAGTCACCCCTTTATTTACAAGGTACTTGTGTAAGATGCCTGGCACTCAGCAGGTCATACCTTTCATTTTGATTGATTGACTGGCTCTTTTGTCAAGGGCCTTTCATATGGTTGATAATCTATGTGGACCCACGTCCTAAGGCTTTGGTTGCTTTTTGTTAATGCCCAAGGGAAGCCCTACCCACTTTCTTCCCCAGAATCACTTCCCAAGACCATGAATGAGGTTGGACACCCACTCTACAAAGTCTTACTTCCTCATTCACCACCTTTGGTTCTGATCCTGCTCCCTTTCCAACTCGTCTCCAAGGTTGTCTTGTTATGAGCCCGGGAAGCCTTCTAGGACATTAAGGAGGTCTGGAGGAACAGGAGAATGGAAGTTTGCTTCACTGTTCAGGGATTGCCAGTGGTCTCTCTTAAGGCATTACTCTTGGTTTGATACTCAGGCCTAGGCCTGGGGTCTTATATCTATATTGTGATACTTATTCTACATATCCTGCCAAGATACTTCTCTCTGGATAGTTTTAAGGTACAGCAGAGTCACTACTTAATGTCAAAGTCCTAAAACGATTTCTCCTTTTTTTCAAGGGGCTTCATTGTGGTGTGTATGTATATATAGGTACATATATATACATCCACATACACGTGTGTGTGTGTGAATGGAATATGACAGAGCCATAAAAAGGATGAGATCTTGCCTTTTGTGACACTATGGATGGATCTAAAGGGCATTATGCTAAGTGATAGCAATCGGCCAAAGACAGACAAATATGATGTTGCTTCTTATATGTGGAATCTAAGAAAATGACAAATGAATAAACAAAAAGCAGAATCAGTCCTATAAATACAGAAGACAAACTGATGGTTGCTGGGGTGGAGGGGGGTGGGATGTGCAAAATGGCCCAAGGGGAGTGGGAATACAGGATTCCAGCTATAGAATCAATAAGTCACAGGAATAAAAAGTAAAGCACAGGGCATATAGTCAGTGGTAAGGTAATAGTGTCTTATGCTACATAAACATAGCACAACGTATAGACTTGTTGAATTGCTGTATCGTACACCTGAAACTAATGTACCATTGTGCCTCAACTATACTCAAAAATGTACTGGGGCACCTGGGTGGCTCAGTCAGTTAAGCATCTGACTCTTGATTTCCACTCAGGTCCTGATCTCACGGTTTGTGAGATTGAGCCCTACATCATGCTCTGTGCTTACAACACAGAGCCTGCTTGGGATTCTCTCTCTCTCTCTCTCTCTCTCTCTCTCTCTCTCAAAATATATAAGCAAAAAATGTACTGTAAAGAAAAGGAGTTTTAGAATCTGGATTCTAAAAGGCCAAGCAAAGTGGACTAAATAAATAATGGCCTATTTAATTAAAATAATTGTCTATTTTCATGCAATATAGGTTCAGTTAGATTTAAATTTTTTTAAGAAAATGCTTTATGAAGAGAAAAATTGGCCCACCATTTCCTAGGAGAAGAAAAAAGGCTTAACTAGTTTTAGTTCAGAAGAAAGAAAACATGATTTAAAAGTTAAAAAAACAATGATGATGTTCCTTCACATTTGAACCTTTCCTAGTTTCAAAATGTTTTCTTCATAATTATCTGAATTAATGTTGAACAGTCCTTACCAAGGGCAAGGCCATCATTGTTGTTGACATTTTGCAGATGACACAGCTCTAGCTTCAGTTCACACAGAATTCTATCCTAGGTCCTCTCACTCCTGATCCAGTGCTCTTTCCGATAAATCTTACTGCAAGTGAGCGAAAAAAATGGAGTAAGATAAATAATAATCTCATTAAAGACATCACTTCCTGGGTGCCCGGGTGGCTCAGTCCATTAAACGTCCGATTTAGCTCAGGTCATGATCTCACCGTTTGTGAGTTTGAGCCCCACATCAGTCTCTCTACGGTCAGTATAGAGTCCACTTCATATCCTCTGTCCCCCTCTCTCCCTGCCCCTCCTGCTCCCACTCTCTCTCTCTCAAATATTTTTTTTAAAAAAGGCATCACTCCCTTCAAAGGTGAGAATCTAAGAACTCAGTATGGAAGTACCATAATGGCGTACCCACACGAAAAAGGAACCTTCGGAAGGTCTTGAAAGAAACATCTTCTGTCACACAGTTTCCTCCCACCTTGAACATAAATGGGCTTCTAGTAGTAATCATGTCATTAGAAACATCCACCCTCCTCTAAAATTGTCCATGGAAATTAAAAGGTCATTAAAGAACACTGCAAATATTATCAGCTGTTGCTCAAGTTGCAAAGGAAGAAATCTGATGGGCTGCTCTGTGTCCAAGGGGACTCTTTCTATGAAGACTCATTATCTCAACCCAGCCTTTCCGGATAATAAAAGAATTTAAAAAGCATGGGTGCTCATATGGGGAGGGGGGGGGTGGAAACAGATGCATGGTAAGCTAGGAAGACTTCAAGACAAAATTTTTCCTTAATAAGAATTATGAATAATATGTTTAAGAGCACCTTCACTTTTAAATTAGGAAGTACCAAAAAGTGTGATGTGGGTCAGGAAAAAAAATTATCCTTTGAAAACTTCATTTTTGCAAGTAATGGAGCCTTTCTGAATATTGTCAGAGATGTATGTACTCAGACTTTTTATATCATTTGATGTTTTTACGCTGACTTTAAAATAGACATAATAATCACACTGAGTTTAAACCAGAAATTTAGCAAAAACCAGAAGAAATATGAATTGTTTACAACCAACCAAATGCCAGAGACAGAGAAGCAAATAAGATACCCTCTCTCCCTTCCCGGAGTTTACAGCACTTTAGAAAGAAAACAGAAATAGAATAAGAAATGGGTGTTATTCAAATTGCAATTTGGCTGGCCTTCCAAAGTGTAGAGGCTGGTATGGAAATGAAGGAAGGTTTCATGAGGAATAATGTCTAAGCTTAGGTTCCACGCAGGAGTGACCTGATGACCTTTTGAAGATTGATGACTTTTCTGTGGTTGTTCGTCTCAGCCCTTTATTTTCTTCCAGCAGCAATCACGTACCTTGGAAAGAGCAGGCAGGCGGGGACCACTTAGATGGCGGAGGCAAGATGAATCATGTACTTTATCTCCTTAAGATCAGGTACTTAGCATGGTTTAAACAAATGTAGAAATCCCGAGTTATTTTTAAATATTTTTAAAGCTATTGTTTAAAAAAATTTTAGAGAGGAAGTGTGCACAGGAGCAGAGGGAGGGACAGAGAGAGAGAGAGAGAGTGAGACCCAAGCAGGCATCACACCCAGGGCAGAGCCCAGTGCAAGACTCAATTTCCCAACCGTGAGATCATGACCTGAGCTGCAGTCAAGAGTCAGACGCTTAACCGACTGAGCCACCCAGGCGTCCCCTTTTTAAATAGTGACATAGCTGTTTCCGAGAGCATTTGTTTGTTTGTTTGCTTTTTATTACAGTTATTCCTCGATTTGTAAATTTGTAGGAATGAGTTCAGTCTGTTAACAGTTTTGGTAGAAATGGGCAGGATGCCTCAATGTGGTCTTGCTTCCCCAGTGAGACATTTTTCAAATTTGTAACGCCAAAGTTACACCACTAAAGCAAAGGGGATTTGGTCTTCTGTCTCTACCCTCCACGTGGAATGTCCTTACAAGGACCCAAAATATTCACATTTGAGTGACCAAAGAATCCACTGTTTGAAAACTGCCACTGATGTAGTGAGTAGATTTGTAAAAATCAAGAATATAGGGACCGGTACCATTTCCCCCTGCTCTATGACTTGTCTGGTGTTATCAGCATACCTAGGAAGGAAGTGGATTTTTTTTCTCCCAAATGAGCTTTTTTTTTTTTTAAAGCTTATTTATTTGTTTTGAGAGGCAGGATGTGAGTAGGGGAGGGACAGAAAAAGGAGGAGAGAGAGAATCCCAAGCAGGCTCCCCCCCGTCAGCACAGAGCCCAGTGTGGGGCTCAAATTCATGAACTCTAAGATCATGACCTGAGCTGAAATCAAGATTTGGACGCTTAACCGACTGAGCTGCCCGGGCGCCCCTTTCGTCGTAACCATTTTTAAGTGTGCAGTTCTGAGTGCTTGCATGCACGTGGTTGTGCCACCAATCTCCAGAGCTCTTTCTGTCTTGCACAGCTGCAACTCTGCATGCATAAAACCCAGCCCTCCTCCCTCACCCCCTGGCATGTCCCCCTCTGCTTTCTGTCTCTATGAATTTGACTTCCCTAGGGAGTCACAGAATTGGAATCATACACTACTTGTCTTTTTATGTCTGGTTCATTTCACCTTGCATAATGGCCTCAAGGTTTGTCCGTGTTGTAGCGTGAGTCAGAATTCTCTTCCTTATTAAGGCTGAATAATACTCCATGGCACGTACAGACCACATTTTGTGTATCCGTTCACCTGTCAGCGGACGCTTGGGTGGCTTTCCCCCTTTTGGCTGTTGTGAATAATGCTGCTGTGAACACGGGTGTGCAGATGTCTCTTTGAGACTCTGCTTTCAATTATTTAGGATACCTACCCAGAGTGGAATTGCTGGAGCAAATGGTAATGCTATTTTTAATTTTTTGAGGACCCACCATACTGTTTTCCATAATGGCTGCCCCATTTGCCATTACCACGCCAGGAAAAACTTACATTTCCAAGTAAAACCGTAAGTGGAATTATAGAATAAAAAGTATACGTGTGTCGGAGCACCTGGGTGGCTCAGTCCGTTAAGCATCCAACTTCAGCTCAGGTCACGGTCCCAGGGTGTGTGAGTTCACACCCTGCATGGGGCTCTCCACTGTCCGTGCGGAGCCGGCTTTGGATCCTCATAGGAGCACCTAAGTGGCTCCGTCAGTCAAGCGTCCAACTCTTGATTTAGGCTCAGGTCATGATCCTAGGGTCATGGAATCCAGCCCTGCATCGGGCTCCACACTAAGCATGGGGCCTGCCTAGGATCCATTCTCATTCTCATTCTCCCCTCTCCCCTCTCTTCTCTCTCCCCTCGTCCCTCTCCCCCTGCTCACTCTCATTCTCTCTCTCTTTCGCTCAGATAAAGAAACAAACAGGATCAACATCTAGGGTGAATGAAAGAAGCAGGAATGCGCATTGAATTACATTGCAATGAAATCACAACAAAGGCCTTGGGCAACTCCACAGGGAGTTCTGTGGCCTTTAGAAGGGTCTCAAGTTGGCCTAAGGGACCCAGGCCTCTAGACCCCAGTAGTCAGAGGACCTGGGTGGTTCTTCAGGAAGAAAGCACAGTTCCGGGTGAGGCACCTCTCCTTGGTGTGTGGCGTGGCCCAGAGAGAGACCCCGCTGAGACGCGTCAGCTGCTACATGTCAGTGTCAGTCTCGCGATGGAATGCTGCCGGGTCCACCTGACTTGATGACTCTGTGAGTCTCAGCCCCTGCTGAGCAGCTCTGGGTGCACTGGCTCTTGTTCCGTGGGCAGTGCTCCACCTTTACGAGGGACCAGGCTCTCTCTTGCAAAGTGCATCGTTCTGCACTGCGGATAGCATGGATTGTACTCCAGACCCTAGGGGTCTAACCTGCAATTATCCCATTGGGGCTGCCATAAACTCCACACACACGCAGCTGTTTTCACACCAGACGTACTTCTGCTGCGGCAACGTCTGCCAAGTTGTAGGACCCTCGGGGCAGAATCGCTTGTACTGGAGCCTGGATGTGCTGGAGAGCTGTTTTCTGCTCTGGAAACCACACAAAGCTGGTTGCCTTGCTTATCAACTAGTGTGGGGGGCAGAGTAGCGCTCGCATGTATACAATAAGCTGCCTCCAGAAACTGGAGTTGTGTTTCCATCTTGGTGGTGAGAGTTGCAAGGTGTAAATCGTGTCTTGTATGGTTGAGGGGATGTCCCAGCATGCCTCAGACCACCGGACCACCAAACTCTTCACTTCTGTGGCGTTCTGGAACGCGTGTATATTGTCCAGTCATCCGGTGGGTTTGCCACCTTTTGCTTATTTGGTCCAATTAACGTAATGCATCAATACTGTGGATCAATCCAGTAGATGGATGTGGTGCTTCGTGGGATGTCCAAGTGACCTCAATCCCTTTAGACTGTATTATGCAGGGGGGCGGGGAGTGAGCCCTGGCGCAAGACCATGAACGTCCCAAGTTCATGGCAGACTGCTTCCGATCCTTTCTCACGATAGAAATGGGGAAGGTTGCACTGATGAGGTCAGTGACTGCTGACTAGGAACCTGAGACCATGTCACCCTGTCCCCACAGCAGCACAGCTGTGTGTGCAGTGGGCCTCAGCTAGAGCTGTTAGTAGTCCATTGTCATCCTCTTGGGCCCAGCTGGCCTTTCGAAGGGTCTGGCTGGTGAATTTAACGTATCCTCGCCTGGGATAGGTAGGCATCCCTGCACCCTTTGGGTTTTTAAGTCTGGCACTAATTTCTGTTGCCTCCAGGATGTGATACAGGCAGTTCCTGACTTAGGATGAATTAACTTGACACTTGCTGATGTGGTGATGATGTGAAAGCATTCAGTAGAGATTGTACTTGAGTCTGTTGATTTTTCCGCCCAGGCTAGCAATAGGCAGTACGATCCTCGCTGGGGGTGCTGGGCAGTGGTAGTGAATTGTAGCTTCCAGCCTGCCACCCAGTAGGGAGAGTCGACAACCAATGCGCATATAGCCATTCTGTACCCATACGACTGTTCTGCTTCTCATTTTCAGTACTGTGTTCAATAAATTACATGAGCTGTTTGACACTTCATTATAAAAAGGCTTCGTGTAAGATGATTTTGCCCAACTGCAGGCTAATGTAAGTGTTCAGAGCACATCGAAGTCGGCTAGGGTAAACTCTGAGGTTCAGTAGGTTAGGTGTCCCAAATGTATATTTGACTCGCCATATTTTCAACTTAGGGTACATTCATTGGGACACAACCCATCATAAGTCAAGGAAGAGCTATATCGTTTTCATTTAATACTTTGACCAAGGGGAGGAGGGTCATGGACAGTTTGAATTTCTTCTGTTTGTGTTTTCCCACTACAATAGCTCTTAGCACTGGCCAAGGGACCAATGTCAGGGCCCTGTCAATGAGAGAGTATGCCCATGCCCGAAGTATATGCAGAACAAGAGAATGACCACTTGGTCCCCATTTACCTTCATTCTAAGAGGGAACAATTATGACACTCTGATGATACATATAAATGTCGGCTAGGACTCTATACCCAGTTCCCCAAATGTTTGGGTATTTTCTTTTCCCCGGTACACCACTGATTAAATGATGGAAGGTCTCTTTGGAAAAAGAGTGGCAGAATCACTACTGTATGTACCTGCTGCGGTGTTTCAGGTTTGCTCCCCCTGGGAATCCAACCTCTCCTTTAGTCAATGGGTTCGCAATCTGAAAACTGCTGCGGGTGTGGAAACTGAGTAAGGGATCGTGGCTTTTTATTGAGGCAGCTCCTGATCATCCGTCTTTGGTTTCTTTGGATTTCTTGGATCATCCATCTATGGGTTGGCCAATACCTTTGCTGACTGGTGTGTTCTTACTGATCCTGAGCACAGATAGCCCCCTCTGGGTCAGGCAGAAGGCTGCTATTCCAACCTCACCAAGTATTACAATGATTGTGTCCACCTAGCTTCTGTAGGTTAAGTGCTGCCCCTTGGGCACTATTATTTTGACATCCTGATTGTCCTGCTTTCAGAGAGTCCAATTCTTCATTGGTATTTCCTACCTTTTGCTGAGTATAGAACTGGATGCCTACACTGAGCTTCTCAGTCAACGCCTCTTTCGCCAGTGAATTTCTTCTTATAGCTTTGGTTTATACCAGTTACTTCAGGCGCTCACACGGAGCATGGTCATCTGGTTGGGTTTCTGCCCAGTGATATAGCTACTCTATACCCACTTTCTGAATCTTTTCATCCCTTCTCACAGCAACTTGAACAGAAAATTTGAGCGTTCTGTCTCACACTTAGCATGAACTATCGCTTTCTTCAAGTTTCCAAGAGCCATGCTACGGAAGAGTTAGCACTGTTTCCTGGGTCTTTGCCAAGGTGTTAAATGATCACCCAGGAGGATGTTGCCATGTTGATAAGCTCTCACTTGTACAACTTTCTGTTTCAGTCCCCTTGAACCAGCCACTTCAGGGTCCATATGGACTCCCTGGCCCATACGTGTTGGGAAAACTGCCCCATGATTTTGGGGGGGATATAATCTCTTTTTTCTCTTACTAGTCCTAGCATTTTCCTAGCATACTTTTGGTGTGTTTTAACACTGATGTCAAGGGGGCAGGAGGGGAGACAGCGGCAAATCCTGACTGGGGCATTTGTTGTCTTGCCAGGCAGAGGCTTCTACATCACCTTCAGGCGAGGGAGGAACAGTAGACTTTACTGTGAAGAGTGGGCCATTTCTTCAGGTCTTCTTAGGGTCTGGTTGTGATAAGCAGCTTCTAAAATGGCTTCCAATACTCCCTACCCCCTGGTGCTTAGGCCCTTGTGTAATCACCAATCTTGAGTGTTGGCAGGACCTAGTGGCTTGCTTCTAATAAATAGAATACAGCCAAAGCATTGGGATGTCACTTTGGAAATTCGATTATAAAAGACCATGCACCTTTCTGTGCGCCTTTTCCCTCTTTGGTTCTGTTCCCTTGCTTGTCCTCTTACGAGCTTCCCTACGAAAAAGGCGCACATGACGAGGAACCGAAGGCAGCCTCCAGACCAGAGATAATGAGGAACCTAGGCCCTCAGTTCAGACAGATCACAGAAAGGGAATCATGCCAACAATCGCACGAAGAAGCTCAGAAGTGAGTATTTTCTCCAGTCAGCCCCGAGAGGGCTGCGTCTCCTCAGCTGACCCCTAACCGTAGCCATGTGAGAGACCCAGCTTTGACCAGCCCAGCCAAAGACCAGAATCACCCACAGAAACAGAGGTAACAAGTGTTGTTGCTTTAAGCTTGTAAGTTTTGGAGTAACTTGTTACACAGCAACGGATGACTGATATGCCAGAGATACCGGATATTTAAATGGACTGACCTGGATGTCCCCATTCCTGTTCTCTGTGTTCCACCCCTTCTGAATCACAGTCCCGACCTTGGGATAGCAGAGCTATTGGGACTGGGAACCCTACCTCCTCTAAAGCTCTGCTCTTCTTGTAATTAATTTCTGAACCTGATCTTGAGTGTTTTTCTGCCTTCTCGCTAAAAGAGGTGAGAATCTTGGTATTCTTCTAAAGCCAGGTCCTCTGGCTTTTACAATTAGCTGTTAATTGGTGTTTAACTTTTCATTGTCTTTCTCCAAAGTATAGATGGCTTCAGCCACAGTGATCCAATTCTGTGTTCCTGATAGTTACGATTTCCTTACATTTCTTAAACACCTGATATATTGCACCCACCAGTGCATTCTTTTCCACTAATAAATCCTTGAAATGCATAGTAGGAAGCAGCTACAAAAACTCTGAAGCCCTGAGAAAGCTATGCCTCGAAAGCCAACCTAAGATGCAGCTATCGCACTTAGTACTCAAGAAAGAACTCACAAAAGAAAACTGCGATCTGTATGTCTTATATCTGAAGAATAGTACAAGACCTATAAAAATTGCTTAGAATTAGCAGCTGCCAATTCTTGGAGGTTTATTTTCGTTTGGTTTTTCCATGCAGGGGTTTCATTCACATGTATGTATCTGTGTTTGCTTTTGACCCCTGGTTGAAGTGGCTACCAGTTCTATATTTGAGGGTGGGTTTTTGTACCCAAACTAAGAGCATCACGCAGGGCTCGGCCCCTGGGAAAATCGGTCATGTTCTGCAGGGAAGAGTCACCTCCAACATCCTGGCTTTGCCCATAAGTTTAATGAGACTAGAGTGTTGTGTGAATATGAAGCATTTTCTGATAAAACTGGTGTATTTTTACCTACTTCCAGAGAGGGTAAAAAAAGTTTAAAGCCTAATAAATTAAGAATTCCTATTGGGGCGCCTGGGTGGCCCAGTCAGTTAAGCGTCTGACTTCAGCTCAGGTTATGATCTCACAGTTGGTGAGTTCGAGCCCCGCATCGGGTTTTGTGCTGACAGCTCAGAGCCTGGAGCCTGCTTCGGATTCTGTGTCTCCTTCTCTCTCTGCCCCTCCCCAATTTGTGCTCTGTCTCTCTATGTCTCTCAAAAAATAAGTAAATGGGAAAAAAAAATTTTTTTAAAGAATTCCTATTAAGATTAGCTTATAGGAACTGATAAGGACATATAAATCTAACAAAGATTAAAAACAACTTTAAAATATTGAAAAGAAGCTGAACTTTTATTTTTTAATTATGAAGGTCCTTTAAAAAAAATAAAACCTTTCACAGAAACTAACAAACCAAGTTACAATGATGTCATCACTGAGATGACAGGAAGTACAGCCACTAGTCACACAAAAAAATAATAAATAATACACTAAAAAAATCTGAGACACTTCCAAGATTGGTAAATAAATGGATATTTGTATTTGAATCTAGATTTATTTAATACTCTTAATTCATATGAACCCTTGAACAGTCTTGGCCTCTTGGGGGTGGGTGGAATACATTAATTTTCCCATCAAAATTATTGGAAATAAAAATATATGTATATTTTTGGAAGTGTATGCTACTTAACTTTTCAAGTAGCAACAGGATTTTCAGACACCGTTAACAAAATCGCTCTTTAAGCGAGGAATAAAGGTAATACACTCCCGTGTTCTCCTTAGTCCTTTACAAAATACACAAGTCATGGAAAATTGTGTTTCCTCTGTGAGCCCTCCCACCCCCTCACCTGATTCTGATTACTCTAAAGCCCATCAGACTTCAGAGACCTATCACTGTGTGTAAATATTCCATTAGGGATCTCTAAAAGGCACTGCTTTTGTTTTAACTTAAAACACTTTTATCATGCCTTTTAAAAAATAATACTCTAACATTGTCAATATTTAGCGTTTGCCTTTTAATTTTGTATTAAATAATTTTTTTATTAATTTTTTTTTTAACGTTTATTTTTGAGACAGAGAGAGACAGAGCACGAAGAGAGAGAGAGGGAGACACAGAATCTGAAACAGGCTCCAGGCTCTGAGCTGTCAGCACAGAGCCCGACGCGGGGCTCGAGCTCACTGACCGTGAGATCGTGACCTGAGCCGAAGTCGGACGCTTAACCGACCAAGCCACCCAGGTGCCCCAATAATTTTTAAAATTATAGTTCATTTCAGGGCACCTGGGTGGCTTGGTCATGGAGTGTCCGTCTTTAGCTCAGGAACTCTTACAGTTCGTGAGTTCGAGCCACACATCAGGCTCTACACTGACAGTGTGGACCCTGCTTGGGATTCTCTTTGTCCCTCTCTCTGGCCTTGACCTGCTCTTTCTGTCTTCCCCCCTCCTCCCTCCCTCCCTCAAGATAAACTTAAAAAAAATTAAAACAAAAATCCATAGTTTCTTTCAAACAAATCCTTTTATTACAAATGGTTGATAGGTCTCAATTCTCTTTTAATCTTTAGGTTCCCGGGGCGCCTGGGTGGCTCAGCCGGGTGAACATCTGACTTTGGCTCAGGTCATGATCTCCCGGTTCATGAGTTCAAGCCCCGCATTGGGCTCTGCGCTGACAGCTCAGAGCCTGCTTGGGATCCTCTCTCTCTGCCCTTCCCCATCTCTCTCTCTCTCTCTCTCTGAAAAATAAACATTTTTTTAAAAAAATCTTTAGGTTCCCCCTATATCTTTTCTTCATTCAATTTTTTTGTTGGAAAAGGTAATGATTTGTTGTTGTTCTGGAGATTTTAGTGTAGTTTGAATTTTGCTGAATGCTTCCTGTGATGTCATATGTGCACCTGTTCCCTGTATTTCTTGATAATTTCTAGGTATATGAGATGCAGTTTTGGAAGACAAGACTACTCCATAGGTGATGTGTGTACTTCCTTCTAGTTGTCTCTTGATGTTAGCTGCTGAATATACGGTCATTATGTGTTACCATGCCTTTCCTGTGATGTGGTGAGCCCTTTGGAGAGCAAAACTGTATTCATCACTTTATCCCTACTACGTAGTACAGTTTAATATAATAGGTGCCCAATATTTCCTAAAAGTTTAGTGAATCCAGGTGCTCAGGGCTCAGGGTCAGCTTTCACTAACTCTTTCTAGATCATTGGCAAGGTCATTAATTTGTAATGAATCTCGTTTTCATGGTCTGCAAAATGAAGAGATTGGCTTAAATATGGCCTCTACGCTTCCTTCAATGATTATATGAAATGGTCATACAAAGATCAAGAATATGAGCTCTCTTTCCCACACCAAAGATTTCAGGAAGTAAGGGAACCCAGCCCATGTGCACATACTGAGTAAGAAACAATCTTTTCTGGGTTTTTCTTTAAAGCTTTCGACGGGACTACATTTGTAAATAGTGCACCAAATTTGGAATATAATATAATTTGTTGGTTTCATCTGTCAAACTGAAGCAAATAATGTTAAATTCCCTTCTATGATGGATAAGAATATATAAAATACATGATATTTGAACACATATGAATAACTGAATAAATTCTGCTAAGAAAAATGCTCCAAGCAGAGATAGCCTGTTGTCCATAAACAGGTACATAACTTAATTATCGAACCGCCCTCCATCCTTAAACACCGTTTGCTTAATTCCCACCAAATAGAAAAATGAACTAACTAATCACCTTGAAGACAGTGATGAGAAATCAGTCATCTTTACATAGATACATACACACATATACAACTATTATTAGAATAAATATTAAAATTCATCTTTAGCAGTAACACAGTATAGACTTGAGTAAACTGAAGTAAAAAAAATGCAAGTATATTATATCATGGGCTCTATTTTCAAATATATAAAAATAAACTGCCTTTTGAAAAAGGCTTTGTAGGTTTTATTCAAATTTATACCCAAATTACAAGAAAATATTTAAAAGTATAAAACAATGTCAGCTCTCAGATTACTGTCTTACGTTTAACCTTACATTTGTTCATCTTTTTTAAAAGTTATTATTTCATTGTTTCTTTTAAAAAATGTTTTTAGTGTTTATTCGCTTTTGAGAGAGAGAGAGAGAGCACAAGTGGAAGAGGGACAGAGAGAGAGGGAGACACAGAATCCAAAACAGGCTCCAGGCTCCGAGCGGTCAGCCCAGAGCCCAACGCGGGGCTCCAACTCATGAACCATGAGATCGTGTCCTGAGCTGAAGTTGGACACTTAACCAACTGAGCCACGCAGGCACCCATTAAACTTTTAATTTTAATTCCAGTTAGTTAACATACAGTCTTACATTAGTTTCAGGTGACTACGTAGGGATTCACCACTTCTGTACATTACCCTGTGTTCCTCACAACAGATATACTCCTTAATCTCCATCCTCTATTTCACCCATCCCCCCCAGGACCTCCCCCCTGGTAACCATCAGTCTGTTCCCTATAATTAAAAGTCTGTTTCCTGGTTGCCTCTTTGTTTTTATTTTCCTTTTGCTTGTTTGTTTTGTTTCTTAAATTTCACATATGAGTGAAATCATATGTTATTTGTCTTTCTCTGTTGGACTTACTTTACTTAGCATTATACTCTCTATAATGGCAAGATTTCATTCCATTTTATGGCTGAGTGATATATTCCGTTATATATAATGGAATATAACACACACACATACACACACACACACACACACACACACACACACACCATTCTTCTTCATTCATCAGGCAGTGGACACCCGGGCTTCTTCCAAATCTTGGCTATTGTAAATGCTGCTATAAATATAGGGGTGCATGTATCCCTTTGAATTAGTGTTAATACATTCTTTGGGTAAATAACCAGGAGTGCAATTGCTGGATAGTGCATAAGGTAGTTCTATTTTTAACTTTTGGAGGAACCACCTCCCTCTTTTCCTTAGTGGCTACACCACTTTGCATTCCCACCCACAGGGCACAAGTGTTTCTTTTTCTCCACATCCTCAAAATACCTGTCATTCCTTCTGTTGCTGATGTTAGCCATCCTGACGGGGTGTGCGGTGATAGCCTATTGTCCTTTAAATTTGCATTTCCCTGATGGTAAGAGATGATGAGCATATTTTCATGTGTCTCTTGACCATCTGGATGTCTTCTTTGGAGAAATGTCTATTCATGTATTCGGCCCATTTTTAAATTGGATTATTTGGGTTTTGTAAGTTCTTTATGTGTTTTGGATACTAACTCTTTATCAGCTATGCCATTTGCAAATATCGTCTCCCATTCTGTGGGCTGTCATTGACTTTTGTTGATCATTTCCTTTGCTATGCAGAAGCTTTTTGGTTTGATGCAGTCCCTATAGTTTATTTTTGCTTTTATTTCCCTTGCCTCAGGAGACACATCTAGAAAAAAGTTGTTATAGCTGATATCAAAGAGGTTACTGCCTTTGTTCTCTTTTCGGATTTTTTTTTTTTATGGTTTCTGGTCTCAGTTTTAGGTCTTTAATCTATTTTGAGGGTATTTTTGTGTATGTTGTAAGTACGTGGTACAGTTTCTTTGCTTTGTATGTTGCTTTCCAGTTTGCTCGGCACCGTTTTTTGAAGAGACTCTCCTTTTCCCATTGGATATTCTGTCCTGCTTTGTCAAAGGTTAATTGACCATATAATTGTAGGGTTTTTTTTCCTGGATTTTCTGTTCTGTTCTCTTGATCTATATGTCTAGACCTGTGATGCCTCCAGCTTTCCTTTGCTTTTTCGGGGTTGCTTTGGCTATTGGGGGTCATTTGTGGTTCCGTGCACATTTTAGGATTGTTTCTTCAAGTTCGCTGAAAAATGCTGTTGTTATTTTGGGAGGGATTATATTAAACATGCAGACTGCTTTGGATAGGGTAGACATGTTAACAGTATTCTTCCAATCCACGAGCATGGAATGTCTTTCCATTTCACTGTGTCCATCTTCAGTTTCTTTCATCAGCATGTTATTGTTTTCCGAGCAGAGATCTTTCACCTCTTTGAATAGGTTTATTCCTAGGTATCTTACTATTTGGGGTGCAACTGTAAATGGGGTTACTTTATTAATTTCTTTCCGCAGCTCCATTTTTGTGTCTAGAAATGCGACAGATTTCTGTACATGGATTTTGTACCCTGAAACTTACGTGAATTCGTTTGATCAATTCTGCCAGTGTTTTGGTAGTCTTTAGAGTTTTTCCATATAGGGTATCATGCTATCTTTAAATAGTGAACGTCTTACTTCTTCCTTACCAATTTTGATTTCTTTTATTTCTTTTCATTGTCTGATTGCTGTGGCTAGGACTTCTGGTACTATGTTGAATAAAAGTGGTGAGAGGGGACATCTTTGTCTTATTCCTGGCCATAGAGGAAAAGCTCTCCGTTTTTCCTCATTAAGAATGATATCGGGGCGCCTGGGTGGCGCAGTCGGTTGAGCGTCCGACTTCAGCCAGGTCACGATCTCGCGGTCCGTGAGTTCGAGCCCCGCGTCAGGCTCTGGGCTGATGGCTCGGAGCCTGGAGCCTGTTTCCGATTCTGTGTCTCCCTCTCTCTGCCCCTCCCCCGTTCATGCTCTGTCTCTCTCTGTCCCAAAAATAAATAAACGTTGAAAAAAAAAGCCCACAGATATTAGCTGTGGGCTTTTCATAGACAGACTTTATTATGTTCTGCGAACCTACTTTGTTGAGGGTTTTAATCATGAATGGATGTCTTACTTTGTCACATGATTTTTCTGCATTTATTGAAACGCTCATATGTTTCTTAACCTTTATCCTGTTGATGTGATACATCACATGTTTGGTTTGTGAATATTGAACCACCCTTGAAACCCAGGAATAAACCCCACTTGATTGCAGTGAATGACTTTTTAAATGTATTATTGGATTCAGTTTGCTAGTATTTTGTTGAGGGTTTTCGCATCTGTTTTCTTCAGGGATATTGGCCTGTAGTTGTCCTTTTAGTGGTGTCTTTATCTGATTTTGGTATCAAGATAATGCTGGCCTCATAGAATGAATTTGGAAGTATCCCTTCCTTTTATATTTTTGGAATAGTTTTAGAAGAATAGGTCCGGGGGCATGTAGGTCGCTCAGTCGGTCAAGTGTCCGACTCTTGGTTTCAGCTCAGATCATGGTCTCATGGTTCATGAGTTTGAGCACTGATAGTGCAGAGCCTGCTTGGGATGCTCTCTCTTCCTCTCTGTCTGCCCCCTCCCTGCTCACACTCTCCTTCTGAAAATAAATAAGTAAATTTAAAATAAATAAAGAAAAAGAAAGAGGGGGAAGAGGAGGAGGAGGAGGAGGAGGTCTGAACTCTTCTTAAATGTTTGGTAGAATGTCCCTGTGAAGCCATCTGTCCTGGACTTCTATGTTTTGGGGGTTTTTTGGATTACTCACTAACCTTTGTCGTTGGTTGCCAGTCTCTTCAAAGTTTCTAGTTCCTCCTGTTTCAGTTTGGGGAGTTGATATGTTTCTAGGAATTTATCCCATTTCTTGTAGATCGCCCAAGTTGTTGGCATGTACTTCTTCATAACTTCCTCTTATCATTTGATTTCTTTGGTGCTGCTTGTTACTTCTCCTTTCTCATTTGTGATTTTATTTATTTGAGTCCTTTCTCTTTTTTCTTGGTAATTCTGGCTAGAAGTTTATCGATTTTATTGATTTTTTTCCCCCCAAAACACCAGCTTGTTGTTTCATTTACCTTTTCTATCATTTTTCTAGGTTATGTATCATTTATTTCTACTCTAATCTTGATTATTTCATTCCCCTGCTGATTTTAGGTTTGCTTCTTTTTTCTTTTTCTGGCTTCTTTAGGTGCAAGCCTTAGGTTGTATATTTGAGATTTTTCTTCTTGAGGTCAGCTTGTATTATTGCTATAAACTTCCCTCTTAGGACCACTGTTGCTGCACCCCAAATATTTTGAACTGTTGTGTCTTCATTTTCACTTTTTTCCACGTACCTCTTAATTCCTTCTTTGATTTCCTGGTTGAGCCATTTATTGCTGAGTAGCATGTTATTTAACCTCCACGTATTTGTGGTCTTTACAGATTTTCTTCTCGTAGTTTATGTCTCATCTCACAGCATTGTGGTCAGACAAGATGCATGGTGTGACTTTGCTCTTAATCAATTTGCTGATGTTTGTTTTGCAGGCTAATGTGTGATCTATTCTGGAGAATGTTACATGTGCCCTCAGGAAGAACATGTATTCTGCTGTTTTAGGATGGAGTGTTCGGGACGTATCTGTTACATCCATCTGGACCAGTGTGTCATTCAAAGTCATTGTTTCCTTACTGAGGTTTTACTTAGATGATCTGTCCATTGATGTAATTGGGTGTTAAAGTCCCCTACTGTTATTGGGTTATTATCGATTAGTTCCTTTATGGTTTTTTTTTTTATTAACTGTTGTGTGTATTGGGGTGCTCCTATGTCAGGTGCATATTTGCAATTCTATCTTTTTTTTTTTTTTTTGGATTGTTCCCTTTATTGTTACAGAGTATGCGTCTTTATCTCTGCTTACAGTCTTTGTTTTAAGGTCTATTTTGTCCAGTACACGTATTGCTACTCTGGCCTTCTCTTGATAGCCATTTGCATGATATTTCCCCATTCCCTCACTTGGAATATGCAGGTATCTTTAGGTCTAAAATAGGTCTCTTGTAGGCAGTATATAGATGGGTCTTGTTTTTTAATCAAATTGCCACGCTCTGTTTTGATTGGAGCATTTAGTCCCTTTATATTCAAAATAATCATTGATAGATGTGTATTGCCATTGTATTACTAGTTTTCTGGTTGTTTCTAAAGATTTTCTCTGATCCTTTCTTCTCTTTCTCTCATGTTTGCCAAATTTTCTTTAATTATATATATGGATTTCTTTTTCTTTATGCATGTTTATTAGTGGTTTTGATATATGCTTACCATTAGGTTGTGTAAAACCCTTCTGCATACAGCAGTGTGTGTTAAGATGATGGTAGTTTAAGTTTAAACCCATTCTTTTCTCCTCTCCTCCCCACACTATAGGTATATATTGTTATATTTTATATCCTTTTTTGTGAGTTCCTTGACTGATTTTTTTTTACAGAAATATTCACTTTTACTGCTTTTGTGTTTTCTGTATTTATACTGTCACTTTTGATCTCTCCTTTCCAATCAAAGAATCTCCTTTAAGATTTCTTGCAGGGCTGGTTTAGTGGCCACAGGTTTAGTCTTCGTCTGGGAAACTCTTTATCCTTCCTTCTATTCTGAATGATAGCCTTCCTGGATAGAATATTCTTGGCTGCCGATTTTTCCCATTCAGCACTTTGAGTATATCATGCCACTCCCTTCAGACTTGCTAAGTTTCTGTTGAAAAACCTCCAGCTAGCCTTACGGGTTTTCCCTTTTAAGGTAAGGACTTCTTTTGTCTTGCAACTTTTGAAATTTTCTCTTTTATCACTCTATTATGTAATTTTATTTATAATACGTCTTGATGTATAATATGTCATATGTATAATACCAATATCTGCTTTTGTTGGTTTTGGTGGGAGTTCTCTGTGCCTCCTAGATCTGGATGTTTATTTCCTTCCCCAGGTTAGGGAAGTTTAGAGCTACTTTTTCTTCAAATCACTTTTCTGCCCCTCGTTCTCTCTCTTCGTCTGAGACTCCTATCACATGAAAGTTACTACATTTCATGGAGTCACTGAGTTCCCTAAGTCTGTTCTTTTTTTTTTTTTTCTTCAATTTTTTTAAACATTTATTTATTTTTGAGAGACAGAAACAGAGCGTGAGCAGGGCAGGGGCAGGGAGGGAGAGGGAGACACAGAATTGGAAGCAGGCTCCAGGCTCCAGGCTCCGAGCTGTCGGCTCAGAACCCAGCGCAGGGCTCAAACTCACAAACTGTGAGATCATGACCTGAGCCGAAGTCGGACACTTAACCGACTGAGCCACCCAGGCGCCCCTCTAAGTCTATTCTTGTTTTGCATAATTTTTTTTCTCTCTTTTGGGGCTCTTGGATGGCTCAGTCTGTTAAGCATCTGACTCTTGATTTTGGCTCAGGCCATGATGTCACGATTTGTGAGATCAAGCCCCACTCTCAGCACAGAGCCTGCTGGGGATTCTCTCTCCCTCTTTCTCTCTGACCCTCCCCTGCTTGTGTGCTCGCTCGCTCGCTCTCTCAGAAGATATATAAGCTTTAAAAAAAAGTTTTTCTCTTCTGTTCAGCTTGATTACTTTCCATTACTGTGTCGTCCAGGTCACTGATCACTCTTCTACTTCTTTCCCCCTGCCGTTCGTTCTGTCACGTGCGTTGCCCGTTTCATTTCGTGTATCCTTTATCTCGACTGCGTTACTCTTTCTCTGTTTTAAACGTCTCACTCATGTCTCCCACTCTTTTCCCAAGTCCGGTAGGTATCCTTATGATCGTTGCTTTAAAGTCCATATTTATCAGGTCTGTTACTTACCTCTGTTTTGCTTAGATCTCTGGCCGTGGCCTCATCCTGTTCATTGATTTTGGATACATGTCTCCGTTTCCTCATTTGGTCTGCCTCTCCGTGTCTATTTGTCCGTGTTAAGAAATGCACCTGTGTCTTCTGCTCTTGAAAGTAGTGGCATAATTAAGTCACTTCCCTGCCCTGCACTGTCTCCTGTTCCCCGGAAGCTGGCCCTTCAGGAGAGTGTCCTGTGCGTGTCGCTTACACCCTGCTCTTGTGTCTGGGTCACTTATCTTTTCGGTGAAGTCATCTGCGTTGACTCTCTGCCTGTCGCGGGCTGTGCTTGCTCCCTGTGGCATTCGTGGCACCAGCCCTTGGGGGGCATACCACTGGGGAACTTGGGAGCAGAGCAAACTGAGTGCTGGGACACTTGTCCTATGCCTTATCCCCTGAAGGGTTGCAGCGGCCGGCGGCTGCACACCAGTGCAGCCAGGGGTATGCGGCTCGGCATGGTGTGGTGATTTGGCTCGTATTCAGCTATTTTGAATCGTCTCCACGTTTATTCGCTAGCTCAGCGGTCACAGAGCCTGTGGTCACATAGGCCCTTGGCAAAAACACACAGGACTTAGTAGAGACTTGTTGAACTCATTATGGAATCAAAGTACAATCCATTTTTCCATTCCCGGCGAAACTATTTTTCCACTCTATGTTAACAAACCAGATACATTTGTATCACTCACTGGAAAGTAATGGTTGGATCAGAAATGAGAGTACCTGATTACCACCGGAAAAGACAGATTCAGTAGGCAACATCTAAAAGCAACAATAATCAATTGGTTTTGAAACAGGCATCTTCATCATTGACCTCCCGTAATCGAAACAGAAATGCGTCTTTGCAATAAATGGTTTCCTAGGGTGAGAGCATTGTTACAAATAACAAAGCACAACCTCTAAATAACCCTTTATTTTTTTTTTTTTAAAGCTGCGGATGCTATTCTTATTCTTGAAAATCATCAACTTTAAAGATGAATCTGTTGGCTAAAACACACAATATGCACATGTACACACATATTCAAAAGCATTCTCTGATGTTAAACTCTTTAATGGTAAAAAAAAAAAAGCAAAGTAATTGCTTTTATGAATTTAAAACGTTTCTGTTCTAGAGGTGGTAAATACAAAATATGAATAAAGCTTATGATTCTAACATCATGATATATTCCTATATGTCGTATGATGTTCCATAGTTGAAATTAAATTCCTCTCTGTCACCTTAAACAGGGTGATTGCAAATGTGACTCCATTATCCTTCCAGTGGTAGACAGGCATGAGCTGACCCCAATTGGGATTTGCCCCAACATTTCAAGAATTTGACCCAGCTAAATTCATACGCCTCTAAACATTCTAATTACCAGATAATCTCTTGGTACCCACTCAATTTGTTACTGAATTCTTACCCTGTTTGTTACTGTTACATTATATGTCCACGGAGATTTTGAGTACATTTTTCTCCATTTTGGCTTTGTCCTGTATTTTACAAATCCAGCTTACATTCAATCTTTGGTTGTTCTGTAGACCTCTGCTAAAATACTTATCAACAACATAAATATTGAATAGGATTAAAACCAATACCACGTCTCCTCTAAATTTTCACCAACACACAGTTTTAGGAGTTTTACAAAAGTTGTGATCAATATAGGAAAGCTGATGTTACCATTGTGTAGAACATCGCACTTTTTGTACTGTACGAGATAATTTTTTTTTCTAAATTTTCTTTTTTTTTTCAGTGTATGAAATTTATTGTCAGATTGTTTTCTATACAACAACCAGTGCTCATCCCAAAAGGTGCCCTCCTCAATACCCATCACCCATCCTCCCCTCCCTCCTACCCCCCATTAACCCTCAGTTTGTGCTCAGTTTTTGTTTGTTTTTTTTTTTTAATTTTTTTTTCAACATTTATTTATTTTTTGGGACAGAGAGAGACAGAGCATGAACAGGGGAGGGGCAGAGAGAGAGGGAGACACAGAATCGGAAACAGGCTCCAGGCTCTGAGCCATCAGCCCAGAGCCCGACGCGGGGCTCGAACTCACGGACCGCGAGATCGTGACCTGGCTGAAGTCAGACGCTTAACCAACTGCGCCACCCAGGCGCCCCTGTGCTCAGTTTTTAAGGATCTCTTATGCTTTGGCTCTCTCCAACTCTAACCTCTTTTTTTTTCCTTCCCCTCCCCCATGGGTTTCTGTTAAGTTTCTCAGGATCCACATAACAGTGAAACCATATGGTATCTGTCTTTCTCTGTATGGCTTATTTCACTTAGCATCACACTCTCCAGTTCCATCCACGTTGCTACAAAGGGCCATATTTCATTCTTTCTCATTGCCACGTAGTACTCCATTGTGTATATAAACCACAATTTCTTTATCCATTCGTCAGTCGATGGACATTTAGGCTCTTTCCATAATTTGGCTATTGTTGAGAGTGCTGCTATAAACATTGGGGTCCATGTGCCCCTATGCATCAGTACTCCTGTATCCCTTGGGTAAATTCCTAGCAGTGCTACTGCTGGGTCATAGGGTAGGTCTATTTTTGATTTTTTGAGGAACCTCCACACTGTTTTCCAGAGTAGCTGCACCAATTTGCATTCCCACCAACAGTGCAAGAGGGTTCCCATTTCTCCACATCCTCACCAGCATCTATAGTCTCCTGATTTGTTCATTTTGGCCACTCTGACTGGCGTGAGGTGATATCTGAGTGTGGTTTTGATTTGTATTTCCCTGATGAGGAGCGACATTGAGCACCTTTTCATGTGCCTGTTGGCCATCCGGATGTCTTCTTTAGAGAAGTGTCTATTCATGTTTTCTGCCCATTTCTTCACTGGGTTATTTGTTTTTCGGGTGTGGAGTTTGGTGAGCTCTTTATAGATTTTGGATACTAGCCCTTTGTCCGATATGTCATTTGCAAATATCTTTTCCCATTCCGTTGGTTGCCTTTTAGTTTTGTTGGTTGTTTCCTTTGCTGTGCAGAAGCTTTTTATCTTCATAAGGTCCCAGTAGTTCATTTTTGCTTTTAATTCCCTTGCCTTTGGGGATGTGTCAAGTAAGAAATTGCTAAGGCTGAGGTCAGAGAGGTCTTTTCCTGCTTTCTCCTCTAGGGTTTTGATGGTTTCCTGTCTCACATTCAGGTCCTTTATCCATTTTGAGTTTATTTTTGTGAATGGTGTGACAAAGTGGTCTAGTTTCAGTCTTCTGCATGTTGCTGTCCAGTTCTCCCAGCACCATTTGTTAAAGAGACTGTCTTTTTTCCATTGGATGTTCTTTCCTGTTTTGTCAAAGATTAGTTGGCCATACATTTGTGGGTCTAGTTATGGGGTTTCTATTCTATTCCATTGGTCTATGTGTCTTTTTTGTGCCAATACCATGCTGTCTTGATGATGACAGCTTTGTAGTAGAGGCTAAAGTCTGGGATTGTGATGCCTCCTGCTTTGGTCTTCTTCTTCAAAATTACTTTGGCTATTCGGGGCCTTTTGTGGTTCCATAGGAATTTTAGGATTGCTTGTTCTAGCTTCAAGTTGAATGCTGGTGCAATTTTGATTGGGATTGCATTGAATGTGTAGATAGCTTTGGGTAGTATTGACATTTTGACAATATTTATTCTTCCAATCCATGAGCACGGAATGTTTTTCCATTTCTTTATATTTTCTTCCATTTCCTTCATAAGCTTTCTATAGTTTTCAGCATACAGATCTTTTACATCTTTGGTTAGATTTATCCCTAGGTATTTTATGCTTCTTGGTGCAATTGTGAATGGGATCAGTTTCTTTATTTGTCTTTCTGTTGCTTCACTGTTAGTGTATAAGAATGCAACTGATTTCTGTACATTGATTTTGTATCCTGCAACTTTGCTAAATTCATGTATCAGTTCTAGGAGACTTTTGGTGGAGTCTATCAGATTTTCCATGTATAATATCATGTCATCTGCAAAAATAATATCATGTCATCTGGAAAAAGTGAAAGCTTGACTTCATCTTTGCCAATTTTGATGCCTTTGATATCCTTTTGTTGTCTGATTGCGGATGCTAGAACTTCCAACACTGTGTTAAACAACAGCGGTGGGAGTGGACATCCCTGTCATGTTCCTGATATACGAGATAATTTTTTACAGGATATTCCTTAGAGAAAAGTAAAAAGTGGGAAACAAATTATAAAAATTGTTTTTAAAAAGAAAAGCCTCCTGTATCCCTTGGGTAAATTCCTAGCAGTGCTATTTCTGGGTCATAGGGTAGGTCTATTTTTGATTTTTTGAGGAACCTCCACACTGTTTTCCAGAGCGGCTGCACCAGTTTGCATTCCCACCAACAGTGCAAGAGGGTTCCCGTTTCTCCACATCCTCGCCAGCATCTGTAGTCTCCTGATTTGTTCATTGTAGCCACTCTGATGGGCGTGAGCTGGTTTCTCAGTGTGGTTTTGATTTGTATTTCCCTGATGAGGAGTGACGTTGAGCATCTTTTCATGTGCCTGTTGGCCCTCTGGATGTCTTCTTTAGAGAAGTGTCTATTCATATGTTTTCACTCTTCTGTGGATCCTGAGAAACTTAACAGAAGCCCATGGGGGAGGGGAAGAAAAAAAAAGAGGTTAGAGAGGGAGAGAGCCAAAGCATAAGAGACTTTTAAAAACAGAACGAACTGAGGGTTGGTGGGGGTGGGAGGGAGGGTAGGGTCGGTGATGGGTATTGAGGAGGGCATCTGTTGGGATGAGCACGAGGTGTTGTATGGAAACCAATCTGACAATAAATTTCATATTTAAAAAAAAAGAAAAGGCTGCTTATGCTCAGGCTATTTGCAAAAATAATAATTTAGTAATTTAAACTGACTTGAAATGTATCTAATTCCAAATGTGTCTCCTTATTCACAGTGAAATAGTTGATGATGTATCAGAGACAGTCCAAAAAATGGTCAAAATTATTATTCATTACACAACATTCAGGCTGAAATGTGTTCACTTAATGAGAAATTATCGATTTAATCTCTAAGATTGGTCATCCTCCAGTATTACTTGCCAGAATATTTAAAGTCAGGTAGTTCTGCTACTTTATCAGAAAAAAAAAAAGTCCTGTTTATACATGGAGATGGTTCCTACATAAATATTTGGTAATGAAATCTACAACAGAGTAGACAAACTGAAATTATTCCTCCCTCCTCCCATCTGCAGTATCTATTAGTTGTAACCAAATACAATCACATTTTGTGTGATCATGTAGCTTACATAACAATGTGTAGTCAGTATGTCCCACACTCATCTGTTGCAAACAGGTATAAGAAATAAAATAACAGGTTTAAAAGTGATGTTCTCGGGGCGCCTGGGTGGCGCAGTCGGTTAAGCGTCCGACTTCAGCTCAGGTCACGATCTCGCGGTCCGTGAGTTCGAGCCCCGCGTCGGGCTCTGGGCTGATGGCTCAGAGCCTGGAGCCTGTTTCCGATTCTGTGTCTCCCTCTCTCTCTGCCCCTCCCCCGTTCATGCTCTGTCTCTCTCTCTGTCCTAAAAATAAATAAACGTTGAAAAAAAAAAAAAGTGACGTTCTCTAGGGGCCACCAAGAATCCTACGTAATTTACATTTTTCATACGAGAATACAATTGAGGTGGTCATTCCACTGGTAATAGTCAAATGATTTACTTAAATTAGAATGGTCAAATTCTTTGGCCTATCCACTTCAACTGAGTATTAGGAACTTAAATAACATGATGTTAATAATTGCACATGATTCTCGCAGTTGATTTCAGAAGACAATGATAGATGTTTTGCTATCCTTATTCCAAATCAAATGGTCTTGTGTAGATTTTACCCATCTAGAGTCTCAGAATCCACTGACTGTTTTTGAGAAAAAGACATCCCCCCCACCCTGTTACGACATATGTACTGTTTTCAGCCTCACAAAGCCTCCAGCCTAAACACAAGCTATACACAAATTTTAATATATTTAGTTAAGGACTTCCTACTTATTAATTTTACAGTGAGGAAGCCACTGACAATATTTTGAATGTTTAAAAGACTTCTACAAGGAGATGCCATTAGAGGAAATCTGAGACTTTGCCCTTGATCTTGATGAGTTGCTTTCTTATTGTCAGTGTTTGAACGAACTAGTGTTCCTATGTAGTGAAGAAAAACATTTCAAGACTTTAAAGTTACACACCTCATCTTCAGGTGAGATACTCTACTTGACAGACAATTTTTAAAGGGCACAGTTTCTAGTCAGCATTTTTGCTATTGTATAAGTTAAGAAACAGAATTCTATAAAGAGCAAAGGAACATACAGTTAGCAACGTAGTAATTCATCCCCAGCATCAAGATAAAAGTGTCATACACTTAAAAAAGAGTTTAGCTGCCATGGTTAATATTTTTAAGGTTCAATTATATGAAATTTAGAACAAGGATTTAAAACTCATCTCTACTATTTAGTGTTGGTTCTGACTAGAACATTTACACAAAAATGACTCGATGGGTAAAGTTCTAGACATAACTTACACACACATATACACATACATTTGACTCCATAACCCCACCACAAACCATGACTTAATGTTTCTCAAATATCCTTGATAAAAACAGTTAACAGAAGAACCTTTTAAAACCATTGATAGAACTTTCCAAGGAGATTCTGATTATCTAGACAGAGATTAGCAAATATATCAGATCACTTTGTGTCTTATGTATATAGTTGCAAATCACCAACTCCTCCTGTGTGACAGTTTTGTTGCAGAACTTTATAACACTAGAAAACATGTCTCTAATTTCCTGCAAAGCACTCCAGTAACAAACCTCAAGGTGGTCCTAAATAGCTTTTTGGAGTGAATGAGAGCCATAGTTCATGAAACCATAGTTTACCTGTGCGTTTTTTTTCTTCTCCTAGACTTTCAGGATTATTAGAGCAATCAAATACTGAAATGAATTATTAAAGAATATTGTTTTGAAATATTTATACAAGGAAAGCAATCTGGTTCAGATATCTACTTGCCAAAAGAGATTATCAATCTAGAACACAGTCAGCACTATACCTAAGGATCTATAGCTCTTTGATTCTTGGTACATTTTAACTAAACTCATTAAATGACTTCATAAATTAACAGAGATCAATTCAAAACAATTTGTCAGCGACATGAATAATCTTCAGTGACAAAATAAGCCAATGTCTAATAAAATCCAATAGAATTTTGTATTTCGCTATTGCTTTCAAATACTGTGGTTATTGAGATCTGGAAAAGAGCTCCGTCGTATAGTTCATTCTTTATCTAGTTGAACATGCAACACTCGAGAGAAAGAGACCGCATTTAGAATCATGACTATAGTCACCCATTGCTACCAATGCCAAGTGAAAACTTTGCTGTGGTTTGTTGCTGATGTGTTGTTATTCCCTGATTTGTTTTCAGCCTGTCGCTGTGTAATGAATCAGTCATCCACTTCTCTCTTGTTGTTCCATTTGCTTATGACTACGACACATCATTTGTTTTCCTACAAGAAATCTTCAAAAAGTGGAGGAAAAAAGCAAATGCTTTATGACGCTCATTTGCCATAAAAGTTTGCACACTGTTTCTCCACGTGAATACATTTAGCATTTTTATTTAAAATCATTGCCCGCCCACGCCTCTGTCCCTGAACCATGTTCTCCAATCAACATGTAACTCTTAGGTTCTGTATTTCTCTTCATAAGCAGAATTAGAGACCGATTCAAAAGGCTGAACCCACAGAGCTCATAAACTGGAGACAACCTCCTAAGAGTGCAAGTTTTCTCGACTACCCTGTGCTTCTAGGCATCTGTCAAGAGGGAGGCAACCACGAAAATGAGTAAGACCTTGAGAAGTGTGTACACCTTGTCAGCAATGCTTTGTGTTTTAAACACAGTCCATTTTTACTAGGTTCTTGTTGGTCACTAACGGAGAGGGTTTGCATTTAACCCTATCTGCAGCATCATGAGAACGACACACAGAGAACATTCTGGCTGTACACAGTGAGACTATAATTCTTCTGTATTCCTTCCTGAAATTTTGGTTCAGGAGCCCATATATAATGGCATTGAGGCAGCTGTTGAAATATGCCATATAGTAACTCGCCACAAATAGCCACTCTGGGATCCTGGGTACCATGCTGGCGGGGTCTGAAGCCACGGCAAGACCAATAAAGTTGAGAGGAGCCCAGCAAATGGCAAAAAGTACAAAAACCACAAACATGGTGACAAAGTTCCTGAAGTCCTGTGGTTTCATTTGGGGTTTACTGTCCGGTTTCAGCCTCCGCCTGACCCGAAGAACCAGGATCCATATTCTCAGGTAGCAGAAGATGACTACGGTCATAGGAACGAGGAAATGAAAGACCACTACCGCGATTGTGTATGCTGAGCTGACAGACTGCGTAAACGTGCAGGAGTAGATCCTCGGGTCGTACTGCAGGGTGCCGGTACGCAGGTTGGGCACGATCGCCACGAGGGTCAGCATCCATATCAGGAACACGCAGCAGAGGGAATTCCTGTTACTGTACAGCTTGTCGTACTTGAGGCTGTGGCAGATGTAGCAATAGCGGTTGATGGCAATTCCAGTGATATTGAATATTGAGCCAATGACACTCAAGCCCATCAGGAACCCGCTAATTTGGCAGTGCAGATGGCCCAGATTCCACCCGTTGTTAAATATAGATATCAGCACCAAGGGGTATGGATACACGGCTACCACCAGGTCCGCAACCGCCAGGCTCACCACGAATAGATTTCCTAAAAGAGAAAGGTTTAGAAAACACAGGTTGTTACCGATCTTGTGCGGATTGCAGGGGTTTTCTTTCACACTTCTGTTTGCTCAAAGAGCTCTTCTTACAACTCAGCTAACCGGGCATCACAGCTGCTGCCGCATGATAAATGAAATGGAGGCCATCTTCACCCGGAAGTAAGCCCACCATGGCCCTGGTCAAGTCAGTTCTGCTGTTCACAAATTCCCACGTCCCTAAAACGAGGCATATTCCATGTCAGAAACTGATATTCTTCAAACCATTTGGTTTCTCTTGTAATTAAAAAAAAAAAAAAATCTCGAGTTCGGTATACTCGTGTTACATATTTTGTTCTGGAATATTCTACATGGCCTGAGAAACCTCATGTCCCACATTTTCCCAAGTGACATGTGACTTCTCTAAGTTCTGAGCTTTCTGTCCCTCTAAGTCTCCAGCCACCCTCAAAGGCTGCCTCTAACTCCTGTTCTTGGGGAGCAATAAATCCTTGACCATAGTATAACAGTTAAGAGGAAAAGGGTTCTTTCATCAACTGTCTGGGTTAGAATATTGACTTCACCCCTTGCTAGCTGTCTCCCTGAGGCAAGTATCATCATCTCACCAGATGCCGACTTCCTCTTCTCTAAGATGGGGATAACGATAGTACCTTCTTCATAAGGGGATGATGAGCGTGAATTGAGACAGTCTATGTCAAGTACCAAGCAGAATCTGTCACGTGATAAGCGCTCCACAAATGTTGGTATTCTACAATACTCACCTCAATCCAAAGGAGAAGGTAGAAATACTTGTAGATTTCATAAAGAACTTAAGGTCTAAAAATTAAACCCTAAATATTTTCTATGTTAATAACGCAACACATTTTAAAGTCCAAAAACAAGGAACTCTAGTCAAATTTTAGAAGATACTCTGCAAGGATGTTCTTTACTTTGGTGGCTCATTTTGTCTTTGTTTCTTACTCTCCTTTCTGCCTTGAATGGCTCCTCTCTCCCGTTTTTAAAATGGTACCCATTTTCCCAAACCCATTTTCGATAGAAATGCCCAAAGCCTTTACTTACTTGCCCAACTATGTGGAAAACCTTCCTCTTTTTAAGGCCTCTAAATCACATTTTTATACCACATTTAATTTGGATTAACTCATGATAAATTTCATTCAATAAAACCTTACCGAATGCATTTAATAGGTGGTGGAGAAACAGAAATGAACAGACAGTGATCCTATGATCCTTAAGCTTAGAAAAATAAGATAGAAAGAAGTACAATACGTACAGAAAAGGAATGCAGTGAGCATGAAAGAAGTGGGGAGGAACATTCCAGGCAGAGGGACCTTACGTTTTGCATTTTATTATACTTGTGCACTTAACTTTGCTATATTTCCATACTATAGTACCCTAAAAGTGTGTCCACCTCATAAATGCATCTAGAATAGTACCCACTTGGGACTTCTGTTCAAATGCTTGATGGCAGATATTAAATTGTCATCTCCCAATACCTGAAATAAAATCACCTTTGTAGGGGAAGTTCCTGTCTGGTTAATTTTATTTCACAGTCCTCCAAAAATTGCAAAGAAGTGAAGTAAGATAGTTGTGGCTAAAAAAAAAATCATGGATTTGCCATTTAAGTAGGAATTTCAGATAAATTGTCGTAAATACAACTTCTTCAAAAGCTGGCTATACGAGGCCAAATTAAAGCAATCAAAACAAATTTATTTCTCCCCACAGAACAATTCCAATCGCCAGTGAAATATTTAAATTCCAACGTGGGCATGTTTTAATGAATTTTTAACTCAAAGTGGGTAATACTTTAAAAATATGTACAATATGTGAAATTCAGCTACAACTTGTCATCGAAGCAGTACATTTTTACCTAAAACGTCATAATGACAAATGGACATACATAGATTTATTTTTCAAGAGCCTAAAACTGAGATCATAAACTGTCACAGGTTTGTTTCATAGCATTCATCCTCTGCCCCATGTAGTTTGCAGCAATTAGGCTTCTTTTTTTTTAAGTCGTTACATTAAGTCATTTCTTTAGTTTTCTTTGAACTAATCCCATTTTACCAGAGTTGGGAGAAAAAAAACAATTAAGCCACAGGCTCTTTGTAGATATGGCTAATAGTGTCTCAGCTGGAAGCTTTATCACATCTGCAATGTGTGCGTAGAGGGTGTGTGTGTTGGGGAGAAGAATGATGAGGTAAGAGTAATTAACTTAATCATGATCATCCACATTATAAGATCACCTATTTCATCTCAGCCCTGTGTGTGTCCAGATAGACCGCCATCTCTCCATTTTTGCAGACACCCAACCCTCTGTACAACCAGCACAACAACGCATTCTGAAATTTCAAGTAAGTCCTGTGAACGGCTAGCAATTCCTCTTCTGTTGGATTTACGTCCAGCCCTTGCCCCAGAGGAACTGTAGACTCAGAGGATGTTAAGATGGGGAGGAACACTAGTGATCATGCAGGATAATTCCTACTTTTTAGAGGTGAGGAAAGCTGAGAAACGGGGAACTCAATCGGAAGAAGTCATACCATGAATGCAAGATTGCCACGGGCTGTTTATTTGTTAATGTCACTTGGTGCATTTCCCTAAGAGAGTTCCTATGGCTAGAAGTAGGTGAGAGTTGGGTAATGGGCCCTCTGGCCAGGCAGGCCCTGGCTTAGAGCCTCTTTAGGCATAATTCTAAAAAAGCATCTTAGAACCAGAATGAGGGGAAGGCAGTTATGGGTCTCTGTACCGGTAACAAGAAGATACCGCAAACAGCCTCACGATGATTAAAGACACAGGCAAACTATAAAGTGCTCAGCAAACAATCATTCTGGTGAATAAAACCTTAAGTTGTAAGTGAAATGTGGCACGGATGTGAATAAGATCAGATAGCAGACAGCTGAAGAGTTGCCTTGGCTGAACCGCCTCCTTCAGCACGAGTCCGGGGACTTCCCTCTGGGAATGACCAGGGCAAGGGGTCATCGCCTTTCTATTTAGAAATACTTTTCTTCTTACCATCTTCCCACAGCTCAAGCTGTTAAGTCCATGAGGGTGGTGCCCACCTTACGCATCTTTCTCCCCCTACAACAGGGCCTGGCGCAGAGTTGTGTCTTGCCACAAAATGCAGAGTGGGTCTCTCTTATATGGACTAAGCTGAAAGGGCATTTGCATGCAGAGCTTCAGGGTTTTCTGTTCCCCGGCAGAGACCATCGCACGAGGGGTAAAAGGTGGAAGCGAAGCAGCAGTCGAGTCCTCTGTGCGCTTCCAGGCGGGCACACGGCCCCAGGCACTGTGGGGGCTCTGGCCCTCTCACTCCTGTCCCCGGCCTGCAGTGAGGGTCGCCGATGCAGGGGGCCCACAGCGTCTCCTGCTCCTTCTCGGAGCTCCAGCCTGGCTTGGAGAAAGGGAGACTGACAAGAGTTCAGTCTGTCCTCCTGGGTTCCAGCCCTTCCTCCAACGATCTCATTTGCCCTTGCTTTCCCTCTTAACATCCATCTCTTCTTCTCAGGTGCCTTATCTATAGACTCTAGGCTCGTGATGGTTAATTTGATGTGTCAGCACGACCAGGCTCATGGGATGCTCAGGGAGCCGGTTAAACATCGCTTGTGGGTGTGTCTGGAAGGGTGGTTCCAGAGGAAATTAGCATTTGAATGAACAGACCGGGTAAAGCAGAGGTCCTCCGGTGTCAGCCAATCCAGTAAGGGCCTGACTAACACAGAAAAGTTGAAGGAAAGGGAAACTCAGTCTCTCTGCCTGCCTCCTTAGGCTGGAACGTCAGTCTTCTCAGTCTGTAGAATGGGATGACAGTACAGGTGCTCTCGGGTCTTGGGATTCAGACCAGAACCACACCAGCTCTCCTGGGTCTCCAGCTTATAGATGGTAGACTGAGGAACCTCTCAGCCTCCACAGTCAAGCGAGTCAGTTCTTGGTAATAAATACAGTAAGCCAATATAAGTTATAGGATATATAATATATTAATAAAATAGATATACTAATAAACTAATAGAATATACTATTCTAAATAGAATATATACTAGCATACTAATAGACTATTCTGTTATTTATTGTATATATCCTATGTCCTACTGCTATTTAGAGAACGTATTATTCTCTGAATAGAATACATTGAATATACTACTAGAATATATATATTCTGTTGGCTCCGTTTCTCTGACGAACCCTGGCTAATACAAGGCCCCGGCACCAGACATAGAAGCAACAGCTTCAACTGAATTGTTTAATCAGCTCCCATAATTGCTCTACTCATTTTGTTTCTCAAATTGATTGAACCCTGACTGATATAAAATTTGGTACTAGAAGTAGACCGAGAAACTTTAAGGAGGGTTTCTCTGTGTTGGTTCTTAGTGGCCTGGATTTAATTCTCTAATGGCATTAGATTTAAAGGCATTAAAAACCTTGTTTCCGGGAGCAAGAGGGACCCTGGTAGTTCATGGTATACAGTGGCAAAAGAGTTATTTAAAATATCACCTGTGTTCATCTCCAAGGTGAAAAACGAGTTGGTGCATCACCCTCCTACCACTAAATACACACACACACACACACACACACACACACACACACACACACAGACCCCTAATTTTGACATGCTACACCAATCCATTTACTGAGTAACCCAAAAAGCAGGCAGTTTCGAGTAGAGCTGAGAATAAGAAAAGTCTCTGAAAGCTATTCTACCATTGGACTCATATGATCCAATGGTGTTTGAATTGTTTGTAGTAGATCTGGAGATGTAAGGCTCCCTTACCAGGCACATAGAGTGACTTATAACCATAAACTCAGCATTTTGTGACAAATCTATGCCTTCCTTTGCAGACTAGAATTCCCCTTTAGAGAAACAGTCATTGGCTTGCTCCTCAGCATTAGCAGACTCTGAAAACTTGACCACAGATGACCAAGTGACCGTGTGATCTGAAAAATCTCTTATGGACTACGTATTGTCTGACCCGCTAAAATCAATCAAGTTGGCCTGCACCGTATAGAACAGAAGTGGTGTAGACAAAATCTGGCCCAAGCATGTATTGAGGGCACAAGGAAATTTCATGAGCAAGTGTCACAGATGCCCATGGCCCACCTTCCTACCACATTGCCCCCTTTTTCACAGCCTCCACCTATGGCCTCATGAGGAGTCCCCTGTGGTCAGTTAATAAGGAAGGAAAAAACCCCTGGCATGCTTTACTGATGGTTTCTCGTGACATGCTAGTCCTGTCCCAAATTGGATGTTGCAGCACTACAGGCCAACTATACCCAGTGAATAGAACTTTGAACAGAACTTGAAACTGCTTGTTGATTTTGCCTGGAAACCGAGATGGCCCCAGGCACACACTTACCCTGATTCATAGACAGTGGCTAATGGTATAGCGAGATGGTCAAGGACTGGAAAGAACAGGTTTAGAAAACTGGTAACACAGGAAGCCGGAGAAAGAGTAGGAACACCGGCCTCTCAGAATGGGCAATGAGTATGAAGATACGTGGGTCCCATACAAAACTCACCAGAAAGCAATCTCAGCAGAAGAGGATCTGGGGTATTTTGTTTGTTTTTTGTTTTTTGTTTTGGGGGGGTTTTCTTTTGTTTTTAGCCAGAAGAGGATCTTTTTTTTTTTTAATTTATTTTTTAAATTTACGTCCAAGTTAGTTAGCATATAGTGCAACAATGATTTCAGGAGTAGATTCCTTAATGCCCCTTACCCAAGCCCATCCCGCCTCCCACAATCCCTCCAGGAACCCTCTCTTTGTTCTCCGTATTTAAGAGTCTCTCATGTTTTGTCCCCTTCCCTGTTTTTATATTATTTTTCTTTCCCTTCCCTTATGTTCATCTGTTTTGTCTCTTCAAGTCCTCAAATGAGTGAAGTCATAAGATACTTGTCTTTCTCTGACCTACTAATTTCACTTAGCATAATACCCTCTAGTTCCATCCATGTAGTTGCAAATGGCAAGATTTCATTCTTTTTCATTGCTGAGTAATACTCCATTGTATACGTATACCACACCTTCTTTATCCATTCATTCGTCGATGAACATTTGGGCTCTTTCCATGCTTTGGCTGTTGTCGATAGGGCTGCTATAAACATTGGGGTGCATGTGCCCCTTCAAAACAGCACACCTGTATCCCTTGGATGAATACCTACTAGTGCAATTGCTGGGTCATAGGGTGAATCTACTTTTAATGTTTTGAGGAACCTCCATACTGTTTTCCAGAGTGGCTGCACCAGCTTGCATTCCCACCAGCAGTGCAAAAGAGATCCTCTTTCTCCGCATCCTTGCCAACATCTGTGGTTGCCTGAGTTGTTCATGTTAGCCATTCTGACGGGTATGAGGTGGTATCTCATTGTGGCTTTAATTTGCATTTCCCTGATGATGAGTGATGTGGAGCATTTTTTCATGGCTTGGTTGGCCATGCAGATGTCTTCTTTGGAGAAGTGTCTATTCATGCCTTTTGCCCATTTCTTCCCTGGATTATTTGTCTTTTGGGTATTGAGATTGATAAATTCTCTATAGATTTGGCATACTAACCCTTTATCTAATATGTCATTTGCAAATATCTTCTCCCATTCTGTCGGTTGCCTTTTAGTTTTACTGATTGTTTCCTTCGCTGTGTAGAAGCTTTTTATTTTGATGAGGTCCCAGTAGTTCATTTTTGCTTTTGTTTCCCTTGCCTCTGGAGACATGTTGAGTAAGAAGTTTCTGTGGCCAAGGTCAGAGAGGTTTTTGCCTGTTTTTTCCTCTAGGATTTTGATGGCTTCCTGTCTTACATTTAGATCTTTCATCCATTTTGAGTTTATTTTTGTGTATGGTGTAAGAAAGTGGTCCAGGTTCATTCTTCTGCATGTCACTGTCCAATTTTCCCAGCACCACTTGCTGAAGAGACTGTGTTTATTCCATTGAATATTCTTTCCTGCTTTGTCAAAGATTAGTTGGCCATAGGTTTGTGGGTCCATTTCTGGGTTCTCTATTCTGTTCCATTGATCTGAGTGTCTGTTCTTGTGCCAGTAACATACTGTCTTGATGATGACAGCTTTGTAATACAGCTTGAAGTCTGGAATTGTGATGACTCCAGCTTTGGTTTTCTTTATCAAGATTGCTTTGGCCATTAGCAGTCTTTTCTGGTTCCAGACAAATTTTAGGATTGTTTGTTCTAGCTCTGTGAAGAATGCTGGTGTTATTTTGATAGGTATTGCATTGAATATGTAGACTGCTTTGGGTAGTATTGACATTGTAACAATACTTGTTCTTCCTATCCAGGAGCAGAGAATATTTTCCCATTTTTTTGTCTCTTCTTCAATTTCTTTCATAAGATTTCTATAGTTTTAAATTATAGATTTTTCACCTCTTTGGTTAGATTTATTCCTAGGTATTTTATGGTTTTTGGTGCAATTGAAAATGGGATCGATTCCTTGATTTCACTTTTTGTTGCTTCATTATTGGCATATAGGAATGCAACTGATTTCTGTGTATTGATTTTGTATCCTGCAACTTTGCTGAATTCATGGATCAGTTCTAGCAGGTTTTTTTGGTGAAATCTTCTAGGTTTCCCATATAGAGATCATGTCATCTGTGAAGAGTAATTTGGGTGCCTTTTATTTCTTTGTGTTGTCTGATTGCAGAGGCCAAGACTTCCAATACTATGTTGAATAACAGTGGTGAGAGTGGACATCCGTATCTTGTTCCTGACCTTAGGGGGAAAGCTCTCAGTTTTTCTCCATTGAGGATGATATTAGCAGTGGGTCTTTGATATATGGCTTTTATGATCTTGAGGTATGATCCTTCTATCCCTTCTTTCTTGAGGGTTTTTATCAAGAAACGATGCTATATTTTGTCAAATGCTTTCTGTGCATCTGTTGAGAGGATCATGTGGTTCTTGTCCTTTTTTTTATTGATGTGATGAATCACATTGCTTGTTTTGTGGACACTGAACCAGCCCTGCATCCAGGTATAAATCCCACTTGCTTGTGGGATAATTTTTGAATAATTCTTTTAATGTATTGTTGGATCCAGTTGTCTAATATTTTGTTGAGGATTTTTGCATCCATATTCATCAGGAAAATTGGCCTATAGTTCTCCTTTTTAGTGAGGTCTTCATCTTGTTTTGGAATGAAGGTAATGTTGGCTTCATAAAAAGAGTTTGGAAGTTTTCCTTCTGTTTCTATTTTTTGGAACAGCTTCAAGAGAATAGGTGTTAACTCTTCCTTAAATGTTTGATAGAATTCCCCTGGAAAGCCATCTGGCCCTAGACTCTTGTTTTTTGGCAGATTTTTGATTACTAATTCCATTTCTTTACTAGTTATGGGTCTGTTCAAATTTTCTATTTCTTCCTGTTTCAGTTTTGGTAGTTTATATGTTTCTAGGAATTTGTCCATTTCTTCCAGATTGCCCATTTTATTAGCGTATAATTTCTCATAATATTCTTTTATTATTGTTTGTATTTCTGCTGTTGTGGTTGTGATCTCTTCTATTTCATTCTTGATTTTATTTATTTGGGTCCTCTCCTTTTTCTTTTTGATCATACTGGCTAGTGGTTTATCAATTGTTAATTCTTTCAAAGAACGAGCTCCTGGTTTCATTGATCGGTTTTTTGGGTGATTTTTTTTTTTGTTTGGTTTCAATAGCATTGATTTCTGCTCTAATCTCTATTATTTCCTGACTTCAGCTGGTTTTGGGTTTTATTTGCTGTTCTTTTTCCAGTTCTTTAAGGTGTAAGGTTAGGTTGTGTATCTGAGACCTTTCTTCCTTTTTTAGGTAGGCCTGGATTGCTACATACTTCACTCTTAGGACTGCCTTTGCTGTGTCCCAAAGGTTTTGGGCTATGGTGTTATCATTTTCGTTGGCTTCCGTGTACTTTTTAATTTCCTCTTTAACTTCTTGGTTAGCCCATTCATTCTTTAGTAGGATGTTCTTTAGTCTCCAACTATTTGTTATCTTTCCAAATTTTTTCTTGTGGTTGATTTTGAGTGTCATAACATTATGGTCTGAAAATAGGCACGGTATGATCTCTATCTTTTTGTACTTGATGACAGCTGATTTGTGTCCGAGTATGTGATCTAATCTGGACAGCGTTCCATGTGCATTGGAGAAGAATGTATGTTTTGCTGCTTTAGGATGAAATGTTCTGAATGTATCTGTTAAGTCCATCTGGTCCAGTGTGTCATTCAAAGCCATTGTTTCCTTGTTGATTTTCTGTTTAGATGATCTGTCTATTGCTGTAAGTGGGGTGTTGAAGTCTCCTACTGTCATGGTATTATTATCAATGAGTTTCTTTTTGTTTGTGATTAATTGATTTATATATTTGAGTGCTTTCACATTTGGCACATAAATGTTTACAATTGTTAGGTCTTATGGGTGGATAGACCCCTTAATTATGATTAAGGGATAGACCCCTTAGTTACAATATAATGCCCTTCTTCATCTCTTATTACAGTCTTTATGGTAAACTCTAGATTGTCTGATATAAGTATGGCTATTCAGGCTTTCTTTTGTCTAGAAGAGGATCTTAATGACACAACCTGTGTACATTGATCTTCGTTCAGCCACCACTGTCCCTGACCACTAGGCTCACAAAGTTATGCACCGGAAACAGAAGTTATTAATGGGCCCAGCAACACAGAGTACTACTCATTAAAATGACCTGGTTATAGCCACTGCTGACCTGGTGTGTCAGCACCCTGTCAACAGCAGAGACCAACACTGATATGGCACCATTCCCCAAGAATATCAGCCAGACAATAGCGGTAGATTGATTACATTGGACCACTGCCATCATCAGAGGGGTAGTACTTTGTTCACAGTGGAACAGAAGCATATTCTGGATCTGGATTTGCCTTTCGTACCCTTAATTCTTCCACCAAGCTGACATTCATAGACTTACAAGATGCCTTTGTCTTTGTTTATGGTAAAAACACTGCTTCTGATGGAGGAACTCAATTTACAGCAAATGAAGCAAGGCATTGCGGTAGAATGCCTTGTGAAGGTTTACTTCCAGCACCAGCTGGATGAGCCTGGGGTGTCCCCCAGGGTGTAGTGTGTGTTCTAAATCAGTGACTGGATTCATGGACCAGAAAATCAAGGGTGGAAATGGTCATTTTTCTTCACCTAATTATCCTAGTGATACCCTCGCAGAACGTTTGCTTCCTGCCCTCACAACTGTAGGTTCTGTTCTCAAGTCTTAGCTCCCAAGAGAAGAATGTTCCACCAAGAGACATAACATTGGTTTCCCCAAACTGGAAGTTGAGACTGCCACCTGGCTGCTTTGGGCTCCTCCTCCCAGAGAATCAATAGACCGTCCCGAAGGGGGTGATTAATCCTGATTTTCAAGGGAAAACTGGGTTGTTACCACACAGTAGGAGCAGTGATGTGTGTGTGTCTGCAACGCAGGAGCTCCCCTGCAGTGCCTTGGTTTTGCCACACCCTGTGATCAAAGCCAAAGGAAAACCAAGCATCCCAACTGAGGCTGGAATGCCAATGTGGGGAACTTTGAGGAGGAAAGTTTGAGTCACCTGGCAGGCAAGAAATCTCTCTCCCTAACACTGTATAAAGTTTGGGCCTTGAGTTTGTCCTCATCAACATGGTGCTACTCTAGCTATCTTGGTCCTAATTTGGTAACAATTAAATCTGTGCAATGGTGTAACCTGCGGAGAATTCATTTGCTTATGTGGACCCTCTTCAAAATGCTGGCGGGGGGAGCCCATTACTATGGCAGGCTGGTCTCTGGGTTGGTTGTTACCTCTTCTCTATGTCACCGCCCTTGGAGTAGATGTTGCCGATGTCTTTTCCAAGTCCCCTTTTCAAGTCCCTCTGCCAGGCTGGTAGGTGCACTTATCCCTGGACTTTTGATGAAGGTTGGGTGCTTCCATTTAGTTGCAGCTACACCCTTCTCCAGAGAGTTGCCCTCAGTTGAGTAGGCAATGGATGACCAATTGACAATGGGGTACAAAAGGCCAGCCCCTTCACCTTCAATGGCTACAACTCTGTGGTTGGATTTACGCCCGGAGGCCTCAACTTCTCAGATCAGGCCAGGTCTCCGCTGGACCTGAGATCCTTTCCTTGCTTGCCCTTCCCTGCCCTAGTCAGAATCCCTCACCCACCACAGGTCTCTCCCGAGAGCACTCCCTCAACAAAGCAGGAGCAGTGAACATGCCAGCTCCCTCTCAGGTTCTGTTTCTAGGCACCTGAGATAGACAGACGTTCAGCTCTGTGATGCAGTTAGGTAGTTTTCTACACAAGTCACCCACTTCTAAGATAAAAAAAAAAAAAGAGAAAAACTACTTACTAGGCTATCTTACAGAAGCAAACCAACCAGCCATATTGGGTAGAGGGTCCAGAGTTTAAATGCTTTTTGGGTTTGCTTATTTTTTTTAAGTTTATTTATTTTGAGAGAGAACATGCATCCTCCTGAGCAGGGAAGAGGTGGAGAAAGAGGGAGAGCCTCCAGAGCAGGCTCCACACCATCAGCACGGAGCCCGACGTAGGGCTCCAGTTCACTAACCATGAGATCATGACCTGAGCCGAAATCAAGAGTCAGATGCTTAACGGACTGAGCCACCCAGATGCCCTGGTACTGCTTTTCAATCCTTTCATCCTTGTTATGTGTACACGTTTCCAACATCAAACCAGCACATGCCCCAGTCATGTGCATAGAAGTCTGTCTCCCTCTAAAGACCTCTTGAGGTCCAGGACTGTGACTGCACAGTGCCTGGCACATAGCACATGATCGGGAACAGTTTTCTGGGTGAACAAAGGTACCCCTAAGTCGCTAAACCTCACTCATGCAAAGGTAGAAATTAGTTCCTTTTTTTTTTTTTTTTTTTTGGCTCTTATTTGCCAGGATGTTGGTTTTCTCAACAGGCCAGTATTAGCCTGGAGTTGGACTTGGAAAGCAAGATTAGAGACCTCCTGAGTTATTGTTCATAATTAAAAATATAAAACCCTGGCTGTGCCTGAATTGTGCCTAACATCAAAGAGATAGACCAGTTTAAAGAGAGAAAAAATATACGTTGGCTACTCTTGAAAACATTTTTCATTTGTTTTACGCAGCAAATCCCATAGACTCAGATCTAAGAAGTCCGGCTTAAAGAAGAAGCTATCTATTTTGCATATCAAAGCTCACAGGCAGTGCCTTACATTCTTAGATTTCAAAGGACTATATTTGAAAGACTTGTCTTTTCAGATTATTGGAGGCAGCGAGGACCATAAGTTTAGAAACAAAAACATCTGCATTCAGATCCTGGCTATGACACCTGCTAACCACCCTCGGGTAAGTCACAGCTTCTCGGAGCCTCGGGCTCCTAATATGTAATAAATCAGGGTAACAGTGACCACAGTGAGGAGTTGAGAGAGCGCATAGAGCACATTTGGCTTTGGATAAATATTTATTCCTTCTCTTCCACCGTGATGAAAACCACGTGTTGTGCTTCACAGAAAGTTCCTCCCCGGTCAGAAAGCCCTGGCTGAGGTGGCCTCTCTCCCGGCAAGGACTCCTCTCCCAATCCCTGCCGTCTTGTAGGGCTCTTCCTGGACACATAAGCCTCCTTTTATCCTTCTGGCTACCAGCCCTTTCCTCTCCCCTCAAAGGTATCCCCTCTCGTCTTCCCACCTGCTTTCAACTCACCTTCCTGTAACATCTGGATTCTACCCACACCGCGTTGCTGAAACTTCTCTCCAGTCATCAGGGGCATTCTTAATGAGCCTTCACTCAGCGCTCCTCCTCCTTATGGTCCTGACATCTAATACCCTGTCCACGTAAACCGTCCATATACTACCCTGTGTGAAGAGTGTAACATACAATGCATGTGATACCTGATCACACCTTAGATTTTCGCTGTCTTGCTTCCTTGACCCCACTTGCCTCCCTGGCTCTTTGACGCTCTGTCTGCATCTCACTGTTTTCCCGGTCCTACTCCTTACCTTGGTGGTGACTCTTTAACACTGTAAACTTGAGTTGATCGATGGAGTGTCTTGACTGTTCTGTTACCATACAGTAATATATGTAGTAAAAGAGACTAAGAAAACTTCCGCATACCATAAAGTGACCTAACCCTCGAGCTGTAGTACAGTTTTCAATTTTTAAAAGTGTGAAATCCTGCCAAGAACTCTCCTCATTTTCTAGATCTCATTACTCTTTTCCCAGAAGGGTGGTTTAGGGAGATGTTTGTAATATGTAAATATCCACATTACAGTCCCATTGATTCGGCCTTTCATGTATAAGCTAAACACAAACTACCCATGTCAGCGGGGAGCCTGGGAAGATGGCGGAGTAGAAGGGCCCTGAGCTCACCCTGTCCCACGTTGACAGCTAGACATCATCCGCATCCAAGTTAGTGACCTGCAGAGCGACCTGAAGACTGGAAGGGCAGACTCCGCAACTACATGTAGAGAGGAAGCTGCATCTGAAAGGTTGGGAAGGGCAGAAAGGTGGAGAGGGGCTGGCTGCGGGAGGGAGGGAGCCACCTGCATGGAGAGGGCAGAGAAACGGGCCCTTGCACCAGGGAGCTCACACGGGGAAAACTAATCCCCATACGGTTTGACTATAAGAGCCAAAGGGCAGGCAGACTTGAGTTTGTAAAACCAGTGGGACTTGGAGCCTGGAGCTTTAAGAGTCAGCTGACTCAGCACTGGGCCACCCAGGCACCAGGGATGGCCAAGTGGCTGCCCTTAAAGAGACACAGCCTGTGTGGAGAGGCAACGTACACACAGCCGTTTACACAAGGCTGGGAGGCAAAGAGGAGACAGGTCTGTTGGTAATGGTTTGGGAGTGTGTTTATGCCGCTTCCCGGCATAAACATGGGGCCACCTGAAGGGGGCAGGGTTGCACACACACAGTGTACCTCAGCACAGGCCTCAGGGCAAATTTGGCGAAAGCTGTGCCCGTGCCCCACCCGGCCACTGCTGCGTGCCTGGCGGCACCCCCTGCCCAGACGCTGGGTGCACAGCTGCCTCCCTGCCCCGGGCCCAGCTGTGTGCTCGACAAACAGCCCCCAGCCACCACAGCGCTGCAGAAGATCTGGCCTAGGACTAGTGGCCCAACGTGGATTTTGCTCCCACCAGTGCCCCGTTCTCAAGGTCCCTGCAGACAGGCACCCTCGGAGCTGGCCTGCCTGGGTCCCGCTAATACCACACAAAGCAGACAAAACCAGCAACTGGCAGAGAGTCTGTGCGGACGACTGCACGGAAAGGAAAAGTGACTCAGACGCAGCAGCAGGGCATAAACAACACACACGGGACACTCTCCTGAAGTGCCAGGTTCTGGTGAACAGGGGACGCTGCACTGCAGGGCACTCGAGGACCTCTTCTTCATAAAGTCACTACTTTCGAAAGAGAAGACACAGCTGACTTTTTTTTTTTTTTTTTTAACAGAGAAATAGGCACGGAGAGGCAGACAAAATGAGGAAACAGAGAAGTTTATCCCAAATGGATGAACAGGACAAGGGCACAACCTGAGATCTAAGTGAAACAAATATAAGGAAGATGCCTGATAGAGAATTTAAAGCACTGATCATAAGGATATTTACCGGAGGAGCACTACTTACATTAGACAAAACAGGTTTTAAAACAAAGACTGTAAGAAGAGAAAAAGAAGAACACTATATAATTATAACATAATCTTCAATGAAAAGAACAATTGTGAATATTTTTTTAATATAATATTGTCAAGTTAGCTAACATACAGTGTATACAGTGTGCTCTTGGCTTCGGGAGTAGATTCCCGTGATTCGTCACTTACGTACAACACCCAGTGCTCATCCCAACAAGTGCCCTCCTCCATGCCCATCACCCATTTACCCCTCTCTCCTCCATCAACCCTCAGTTTGTTCTCTGTATGTAAGAGTCTCTTATGGTTCGTTTCCCTGTTAGTAACTTTTTTTCCCCTTCCCTTCCCCCATGGACTTCTGTTAAGTTTCTCAATTCCACATATGAGTGAAAACATATGATATCTGTCTTTCTCTGACTGACTTATTGCACTTAGCATAATACCCTCCAGTTCCATCCACGTTGTTGCAAATGGCAAGATTTCATCCTTTTTCATTGATGAGAAGTACTCCATTGTGTGTGTGTGTGTATGTATATATATATTATATATATTACACATATATATACACATATATATAATCTATATGATATATATCATATAGATTATATATGATATATATATACACATATATAATATATCATATATATATATTATATGTATATATATAACCACTTCTTTTTTTTTTTTTAATTAAATTTTTTTTTCAACGTTTATTTATTTTTGGGACAGAGAGAGACAGAGCATGAACGGGCGAGGGGCAGAGAGAGAGGGAGACACAGAATCGGAAACAGGCTCCAGGCTCTGAGCCATCAGCCCAGAGCCCGACGCGGGGCTCGAACTCACGGACCGCGAGATCGTGACCTGGCTGAAGTCGGACGCTTAACCGACTGCGCCACCCAGGCGCCCTATAACCACTTCTTTACCCATTCATCTGTTGATAGACATCTGGGCTCTTTCCATGATTTGGCTATTGTTGATAGCCCTGCTATAAACAGGGATACATGTGTTCCTATGAATCAGCACTCTTGTATCCTTTAGATAAATTCCTACTAGTGTTATTGCTGGGTTGTAGAGCAATTCTATTTTTAATTTTTTGAGGAAACTCCACCCTGGTTTCCAGAGTGGCTGCATCAGTTTGCATTCCCACCAACAGTGCAAGAGGGTTTCCCTTTCTCCACATCCTTGCCAACATCTGTTTCCTGAATTTTTAATTTTAGCCATTCTGACAGGTGTGAGGTGGTATCTCATTGTGGTTTTGATTTGTATTCCCCTGACAATGAGTGATGTTGAGCATCTTTTCACGTGTCTGTTAGCCATCTGGATATCTTCTTTAGAAAAATGTCTGTTCATGTCTTCTGCCCATTTCTTCACTGGATTATTTGTTTTTCAGGTGTTGAGTTTGGTAAGTTCTTAATAGATTTTAGATACTAACCCTTTATCTGATATGTCATTTGTAAATATCTTCCCCCATTCCGTCAGTTGCCTTTTAGTTTTGTTGAGTGTTTCCTTTGCTGTGCAGAAGCTTTCTAGCTTGATGAAGTCCAAATAGTTATTTTTGTCTTTTTTTCCTTGCCTTTGGAGGCATGTTGAGTAAGAAGTTGCTGCATCTGAGTGGTTTCCCGTCTCACATTTAGGTCTCATCCATTTTCAATTTATTTTTGTGTGTGGTGTAAAAAAGTGGTCCAGTTTCATTCTTCTGCATGTTGCTGTCCGGTTCTCCCAGCACCATTTGCTAAAGAACTATCTTTTCCGTTGGATACTCTTTCCTGCTCTGTCAAAGATTAGTTGGCCAAACATTTGTGGGTCCAATTCTGGAGTCTCTATCCTATTCCATTGGTCTATGTGTCTGTTTTGTGCCAATACCACACTGTCTTGATGATTATAGCTTTGTAGTACAGGCTAAAGTCTAGGATTGTGATGCCTCCACCTTTGGTTTTCTTTCTATTTATTTATTTATTTATTTTTGTGAGAGAAAGAGCATGCATGGGGGAGGACTTGAGAAAAGAGGGGAAGACGTGAGTGAGACCCTTAACACAGAGATAAGGAATATCATAGCAGGGATTAAGGACTTAATAAATGCAATGAGAAACATGCCTGATGGAATGAATAGCAGGATGGAAGAAGCAGAAAAACAAGTTAATGACCTAGAAGACACAGTAATGGAAAGTAATCAAGCTAAATGGAAGAGAGAAAAAGAATTACACAAACTAAGTACAGACTTGGAAAACTCAGTGACTCCACGAAACATAATAACATTCATGTTTTAGGAGTCCCAGAAGAAGAGAGAGAGAAAGATGAGGCAGAGAGTTTATTTGAAGAAACAGTACCTGTAAACTTCCCTAATCGGGGGAAGGAAACTTCCCTAATCTGGAGACATCCAGATTCAGCAGGCACAGAGAACTCCCATCAAAATCAACAGAAGCAGGCACCAAGGCTTATTATAATTAAATTTACAAAATAGAATGATAATAAGTTTTAAAAGCAGAAAGACAAAGGAAGCCCTTAACTAACAAGAGAAAACCCATAAGGCTAGCTGGAGATTTTTCAACAGAAACTTAGCAAGTCTGAAGGGAGTACCGTGATACATGCAAAATGCTGAATGGGAAAAATCTGCAGCCAAGAATACTCTACCCAGGAAGGCTATAGTTTACAATAGAAGGAGAGATAAAGAGTTTCCCAGGCAAAGACTAAAGGAGTTCGTGACCACTAAACTAGCCCTACAGGAAACAGTAAAGAGGACTTTTTGAATGGAACAGAGAGGCCCAATGTGGCAATATAAAGGTAGGAAACATAAAAGCAGTAAAAATGAATATTTTTGTAAAAAAATCAGTCAAGGCACCAACAATAACATATACCTAAAATGTGGGGAGGAAAGGAGAAAATAAAAGGTTCAAACTTAAATGACCATTGGCTTAATATAGACTGTTATATGCGAAAGAGGTTGTATACAAACTTCATGGTAACCGTATATTAAAATCCACTAATAAATATGCAAAGAATAAAGAGAAAGGAATCCAAATATATAACTAACCAAAATCCACAAAACATGAAAGAAATAGAGGAAAGGATCGGAGAAAATCTTCAGAAACAACTAAAAACAAGTAATAAAATGGCAATAAATACATGTCTATCAATAATTACGTTGAATTTAAATGGACTAACCACTCCCATCAAAAGACAGAGTGACAGAATGGATTAAAAAAAACCCAATATTTATGTGCTTCCTATAAAAGAATCATTTTAGACCTAAAGTCTCCTGAGATTGAAAGTGAGAGGATGGAGAAATATCTATCACACAAATGGAGGTCAAAAGAAAGCCGGAGTAGCAATACTTACATTAGACAAAATGGGCTTTAAAACAAAGACTGTAATAGAAAATAAGAACACTATAATATAATATAATATAATATAATATAATATAATATAATATAATATATCTTCAACAAGAATATTAAACAATTGTAAATATTTATTTTTTAATGTTTATTTTTGAGAGAGAGCATAAGTGGGGGAGGGGCATAGAAAGAGGAAGAGAAAGGATCCCAAGCAGGCTCTGCTCTGTAGGCACAGAGCCCAACATGGGGCACAGTCTCACAAACTTGTGAGATCATAATGTGAACGAAACTCAAGAGTCAAATGCTTAACTGACTGAGCCACCCAGATGCCCCACAATTGTAAATATTTATACACCCAACATAGAAGCACCTGAATACATAAAACAGTTAATGACAAACATACAGGAATTAATCGATAGTAATACAATAATAGTTAGGGACTTTAACACCCCACTTACATCAATGGACAGTTTATGTACACAGAGCATCAATAAGGAAACAATGGGTTTGAATGACACACTGGAACAGATGGATTTAACAGATAATTTCAGAATATTCCATCCTAAAACCGCAGAATACACATTCCAAGTGCACATGTGCACATGGAGCATTCTCCAGAATGGATCACATGTTAGGGCACACAACCAGCCTCACCAAATTCAAGAAGATCAAAGTCATACTATGCCTCTCTTCTGACCACAAAGCTATGAAACTAGTAGTTAACTATAAGAAGACAGTCTGAGTAGACCACAAATACATGGAGGTTAAATAACATGCTACTAAACGAGGGGGTCAACCAGGAAATCAAAGCCAAATAATGAAATACATAAAAACAAATGAAAATGAAAACACAACAGTCCAAAACCTCTGGGATAGAACATATGTGGTTCTAAGAAGTTTATAGCAATACAAACTCACCACAAGCAGCAAGAAAAATCTCGAATACACAACTAACCTTAAACCTAAAGGAACTAGAAAAAAGGGGTTAGAAATGAGCAAAACCTAAAAACAGCAGACAGAAGGAAATAATAAAGGTTAGAGCAGAAATCAATGATATAGAAACTAAAAACAAAAAAAAAATCAATGAAACCAAAAGGTGGTTCTTTGAAAAAAATCAGTAAAATTCATAAACCTCTAGCCAGACTTCTCAAGAAAAAAAAAAAAGAGAAAGTACTCAAATAAATAAAATCACATATGAGAAAAGGGACATAACACCACAGAAATAAAATCTTAAGAGAACATTATGAAAAACTGTATCAGAACAAATTGGACAACATGCAAGAGATGAATTCCTAGGAATGTAAAAACTCACAAAACTGAAACAGGAGGAAATAGAAAATTTGAAAAGGCTGATAACCAGTGAAGAAATTGAGTCTAATCAAAAAACTCCCCACAAACAAAAGTCCAGGAGCAGATGACTTCACAGGTGAATTCTGCCAAACATTTAAAGAGGAATTAATACCTATTTTTTTAAACTACTTCAAAAAATAGAAAAGAAGGAAAACTTACAAATTCATTCTATGAGGCCAGCCTTACCTTGAACCAAAACCAGATGAAGACACCAATAAAAAAGAGAATTACAGGCCAATATCTATGGTGAACATTGATTCAAAACTTCTCAGTAAAATACTAGCAAACCGAATCCAAAATACATTTAAAAAATCATTCACCATGATCAAGTGGAATTTACTTTAGGGCTGGAAGTGTGGTTCAACATTTGCAAATCAAACAAGACACATCACATCAATAGGAGAAAGGGTAAAAACCACATGAGCCTTTCAATCGATGTAGAAAAAAAAAAGCATTCAACAAAGTAAAACATCGATTCATGATTTAAAAAAAAAAAAAAAAAACAAACTCAACAAAATAGGTTTAGAGGGAACATACCTCAAGATAGTTAAAGTCCGGCTATGAAGAACCCACAACTAACTCATTCCGAATGGGGAAAAACTGAGAGCTTTTCCTCTATGGTCAGGAACAAGACAGGGCTATATACTCTCACCACTTTTATTCAGCATAGTATTAGATGTCTTAGCCACAGCAATCAGACAACAAAAATAAATAAAAGGAATCAAAACTGTTAAGAAGGAAGTAAAACTTTCCCTATTTCCAAATGACATGATGCTCTATATAGAAAACCTAAAGACTCCAATAGAAAACTGCTAGATACAAAAGCACTGTACGGAAACTGGTTGCATTTCTGTACATTCAGAATGAAGCAGCAGAAAGAGAAATTAAGAAAACAATTCCATGTACAATTTCACCCAAAACAATGATAGCTGGGGAATACATCTAAGCAAAGTTGTGAAAGATCTGTACTCTGAAAACTCTAAAACACTGATCAAAAAGACTGAAGATAACAGAGAGAAATAGGTAGACATTCCATGCTCACAGATGGGAAGAACGAATACTGTTAAAATGTCTATACTATCCAAAGCAATCTGCACATTTAACGCAATCCCTATCAAAACACTAGCAGCATTTTTCACATAGCTGGAACAAAGAAGCCTAAAATTTGTATGGAGCCGCAAAAGACCCTGAATAGCCAAAGCAATCTCGAAAAAGAAAAAGCTAGACGCATCAAATTTCTAGATTATAGGTTATATTATAAAGCTGGAGTAATAAAAACTTTACGGTGCTAGCACAAAAATAGACACGTAGATCAATAGAGCAGTATAGAAAGCCCAGAAATTAATCCACAATTATGTGGTTGATTAATTTTCTTTTTTTTTTTAATTTTTTTTTAATGCTTATTTATTTTTTTTTTAAATGAGTTTTTTTTTTTTAATTTTTTTTTCAACGTTTATTCATTTTTGGGACAGAGAGAGACAGAGCATGAACGGGCGAGGGGCAGAGAGAGAGGGAGACACAGAATCGGAAACAGGCTCCAGGCTCCGAGCCATCAGCCCAGAGCCCGACGCGGGGCTCGAACTCACGGACCGCGAGATCGTGACCTGGTTGAAGTCGGACACTTAACCGACTGCGCCACCCAGGCGCCCCAATGCTTATTTATTTTTGAGACAGAGACAGAGCATGAACGAGGGAGGGTCAGAGAGAGAGGGAGACACAGAATCTGAAGCAGGCTTCAGGCTCTGAGCTATCAGCACAGAGCCCGACGCGGGGCTCGAACTCACGGACTGTGAGATCATGACCTGAGCTGAAGTCGGTCGCTTAACTGACTGAGCCACCCAGGCGCCCCAATGGTTGATTAATTTTCAATAAAGCAGGAAAGAATATCCAATGGGAGAAGGACATTCTCCAAACAAATAGCGTGGGGAGAACTGGACAGCAACAAGCAAATGAACGAAACTGGACCACTTTATTATACACAAAAATAAATTCAAAATGGATTAAAGCCCTAAATGTGAGACTTGAAACCATAAAAATCCTAGAACACAGGCAATAACCTCTTTGACATCAGCCATAATAACATTTTTCTAGTCGTGTCTTCTGAGGCAGGGGACGTAGAAGCAAAAATCAACTATTGGAACTCCATCAAAGTGAAAAGCTTTGCACAGCAAAGGAAACCATCAACAAAACTAAAAGGCAACCTACAGAATGGGAGAAGAGACTTGGCAAACGACATATCTGATAAAGGGTTCGTATCCAAAATATATAAAGAACTCAACACCCAAAGTCTAAAAATCCAATTAAAAGATGCGCAGAAGGCATGAACAGACGTTCCTCCACAGAAGACCTCTCAGATGGCCAACATGAAAAGATGCCCATCATATCCTACCATCGGGGAAATGGAAATCAAAAGTACAACGAGCCACCACCTCATCCCTGCCAGAATTGCTAAGGTCAACAACCAAGAAACGACAGGTGTCATTGAGGATGTGGAGAAAAAGGAACACGTGCGCTCTTGGTGGGACTGCAAACTGGTGCGGCCACTGTGCAAAACAGTGTGGAGATTCCGTAAAAAGTTAAAGCTATAACAATTGCACCACTGGATATTTACCCCCCAAATACAAAAACACTGATTCAAAGGGATGCATGCACCCCTATGTTAATAGCAACATTATTTACAATAAACGAAGCATGGAAATAGTGCAAGTGCCCATCAATGGGCACTGATAAATGGATACAGAAGTGGCATATGCATATATATATATAAAACATATATATAACATATAATATATATTAATATAATATATAATAATATATAATAATATAATATATATATATATATAATGGAATATTAGCCATGAAAAAAAGTAATGAAATCTTGCCATTTGCAACATGAAAGGGGCTAGAAGGTATAATGGTAAATGAAATAAAGTCAGGCAGAGAAAGACAAATACCATATGATTTCACACATGTGGAATTTAAGACCCAAAACAAATGAGCAAAGGGAAAAAATATGAGAGAGAGAGAGGTAAACTGAGAAACAGACTCTTAATTATAGAGAACAAACTAATGGTTACCAGAGGGAGAGGGGGTTGGGGGATTGGTTAAATAGGGGATGGGGATTAGGTAGCTCACTTGCCGTATGGAGTCCTGGGTCATGTATGGAAGTGTTGAATACACTATATTGTACACCTGAAGTTAACATAACGCTGTATGTTAACTGGAATTAAAAACTTAACCAAATTGCTGATGTCTACACCATTATTTATATTACAAAATCAAGAATAAAACTTTAAACACAAACAACTTTAAAAACATATTTTGACCACATTAACAGGCAATCAAAAAAAAGCTCGTGTTCACTCTGAGATTGTAGTCTTTATTTTCTTTATCTTGAAGAATTCTGTGAAATCTCAGCTTATAAAAGCAAATCAGTGGCGCTTAGTAATATTTCTAATTAGACAACAGCTCTAAATTGCTAAATTCCAAACAAGAATTACTGTCATTATTTAAACAGGAACAATCATAGTATCATCCTATTTATACGTTAAAATGGGAGGAGAAATGAAATAAAAGCTAGTACTACAAAAGTATGAATTAAGATTCTCATAAAGTTCATTTTAGAAATTCAAAATGTGACTCTCCTTTTTATGTTCTTAGAATTTAAATACTTAGGGACACCTGGCTGGCTCAGTCAGTAGATCATGTGACTCATGATCTCAGGGTTGTGGGTTCAAGCCCCACGTTGGGTGTAGAGATTACCTAAAAATAAAATATTTTAAGAAACAAAAAGAACTTAAGTACCTAAAGTAGTGTTAAGTCTTGTACTCTGACTTAGAAATAAAAATACATTCACCTGTCTTAATTCTACCTAACTACTAAATAACAAAGAATGTATTGTGTTTCCCAGAATGTTATATTTAAAGCACAATGAACTTTAAGTTTAGCAATCGTGTAATCCTTACAGCATTAGTACTGTCCCTAATTAATAAGTGAGGAAATGAAACAAATAAATTTCCCAAGGTCACACCCATTGGATGGCAGGGCCAGGATTTTACTCCAGGTTATCTGGTTCCACAGCCCACATTCTTCAGAGGGAACGTACTACCAAAAATAATTGAGTCTATAAAGAACTAACTTTCCACAGATAAGGAATGTTTCATATATAAAGTATTAAATATAAAACAACTTTATATACGTGTAACCTCCCTCTATCTCTATCTCTAACCTGTTTTGTAAACAAGCTTTTAAAAAACTTACATGGTAAAGAATTTAATACCTGCACACACACACACACACACACACACACACACACACACACACACACACAGGAATATTACTCAGCCGTCAAAAAGAATGAAATCTTGCCATTTGCGGTGACATGGAGTAGAGAGTATTATGCTAAGCAAAATAAGTCAATGAGAGAAAGACAGACTGTATGCTTTCACTCATAAGTGGAATTTAAGAAACAAAACAGATCAACATGTGGGAAGGAGGGGGAAAAAGAGAAGAAACAAACCACGAGAGAATCTTAATGATAGAGAACAAACTGAGGGTTGATGGAGGTGGCTGGGGGATGGGCTAGATGGGTGATGAGTATTAAGGAGGGCACTTGTTGTGATGAGCACTAGTTGTTGTAAGTGATGAATCATTAAATTCTACTCCTGAAACCAATATTGTACTGTGTGTTAACTAAATAAAAATAAGTAAAATAAAAAGCTAGAAACAAAGCCCGTTACCCCTTTCAAGATTATAAGAGAGTTTTGTATTTCTAAATATGTTAAGAAAATTAGAAAAGAGGAAATAACTAGTTATTGGTTGTAATATTATCATCTTCCCTTTAATAACTATGTCAGAAAAGGTTTTAAAATTTAAGTTAGCAGGCAAGTTCTCAAACCTTCTCCAACAGGTGTTTTTTCAGGCTGTATTACTTTCTCCAGAAGATATGAGCCAGTGTATTATTCGCAAATTGCTAGGCTGTGGCTCCATTACTGACAATTACTCGGAGGTTCTCTCCTTAATTCTGCCCCTTGTGTGAACTCACTTTCATATTTCCCTATTTATTACCTATTTTTTCATCCTGAGGTAACAGCTTTTATTTATTTATTTTTAATTTGAATTTTAGCTACACCATGAATAATTTAAATTATTTTAAATTTTTTAAGATTTTTCATGGGAATAGAGCTGACCTACAATATTATATTAGTTCCATGTTTACAAACAACTCAGTGATTCGACTTTCATGTACATCACAAAATGCTCACCATGGTGAGTGGAGTTAGCATCTGTCAGTCAAGCAGGATCTTTTTGTTTTTTGAGAGAGAGAGAAAGAGAGAGAGAATGAATACAGGAAAGAGGGGGAGGGAGGGAGAGGAACAGAGAATCCAAAGTGGGCTCCACGCTGACAGCCAACAGCCCGTGTGAGGCTCGAACCCGTGATCGGAGCTGAAGTCAGCCTTAACCAACTGTCACCTAGCTGCCCCTAGGCAAGATCTTTTAAAACATCTCATGACTACTTCAGGCTTCAGCTGCCATCTAACCAGCCAACCTGCAAATTCCTCTTGAAAAATTTTTCTGCTATATAAACACGTTTCTAGTCTTACACCTCTGTATGCCAGGTCTTAATTTTTATTTGAAAATAAAAGAATTTTAAGTGCCCGAATGAAAGCAACCTCTTTGGAAGTAGGATCCAAGCTTAGCATGTCGTCTTGTATTTTGACAAACCAACAAGTATTTGCTGACAATTTATATTCTGTCTTAAACTGTAGGTATGCAATAAGTATTGACTTAAATGAATATTCAATCCAGTAAGTTCCAAAAGCGCTCACTGTCAGAGCAGGCAAGCATCCTTTTAAGCCGGAAGTGCCACAACTCAAATTCAACCTAAGTAGCCTGAATAATATTCAGCGCCAAGTAGATTTGGTTGTTGTTCTTTTTCTTGTCCCCTTTTTCTAAGACGAATGCCTTCAGTGTGATTGCCGAAAGTGGATAGCTCTGTAGAAGAATAAATCTTAGGACATCTCAATCGAAAATCCAGAAGTTTATTCCGCACTTGCAGTATCATGGAATTTCACTGAAATTTCTTGCATGTCACATACAGCCCCCAGGTGTCATGTAAACTTGGTTAGCCAACCTATTTGAAAGGTGAAGAACTTAGGATGCTGATTAAGGAAGCATCTTTACAAAGGCGGGGGTGGGTGACACTGGTGCTACCATGCGGAGTTCTAAGCACGAACAACTGCTTCTTTAAAAACAATCCGTTGATTGCCTCTGGTAGCCTAGAAACATCCTGAGAGCGTGCATATTTCTTATGCTAGAAAATAGGGCATTTCGCTCAGCGAGGCAACTTAAAACCGCTTAAGGGAGGAAATTCAAGCCATCTTAGATCGTGCTATTGACCTCAAATATTCCAATTAGAATTTTTTAAAGATACTAATAAAGAATTAGAACAATGTCCAGAGACTCTATGGAGATTTAAAACGACGTCCAAAGCAGATATTTTTCCAAACGGGTATTTTTTTTTTTAATTGACGTATAATTGACCTACAATGTTGCATTAGTTTCTGGCACACAACATAGTGAGTCAACATCTGTATCTGTGACGCTCTGCTTCCCACAGATGTAGCTACAATCAGTCACTATACACTAGGGAAATACCATTGAATACATTCCCTTTGCTATACCTTTCATTCGTGTGATTTATTCATCCCATAACTGGAATCCTAAACTTCCCATTCCCCTTAACCAATTTGCCCATCTCCTATCTCCCAACCACCAATTCTCTGTGTTTATGGGTCTTTTCTGTGTGTGTGTGTGTGTGTGTGTGTGTGTGTGTGTGTGTGTGTGTTGGGTGATTCCACATATAAGTAAAACCGAATGGTATTTGTCTTTCTTTAACTCACCTCACTTAGCATAATACCGCCTAGGCCGACGTATGTTGTGGCAAATGGCAAGATCTCATTCTTTTTTATGATTAATATTCCACTGTGTTTGTGTGTGTGTGTCAAATTCTTTATCCACACATCTATCGATGGACACTTCAGTTGTCTCCATATCTCAGCTGTTATAAGTAATGCTACAATGAATATGGGACATAGATCTTTATAGATTGGTGTTTTTGTTTTCTTTGGGTAAATAACCAGTAGTGGAATTATTGAATCATGGGGTATTTCTATTTTTAATGTTGGGAGGAACTTCCATACTGTTTTTCACAGTGGCTGCACCAATTTCCATTCCCACCAACAGTGCATGAGGGATTTCTTTTCTTTGTGTCCTTGCCAACACTTGTTATTTCTTCTTCTTGATTATAGCCATCCTAACAGATGTGAGATGATACTTCATTGTGGTTTTGATTTGCATACTCCTGATTATTGGCGATATTGAGCATCTTCTTATGTGTCTGTTGGCCATCTGTATGTCCTCTTGGAATAATTTCTGTTTATGTCTTCGGTCCACTTTTTATTCAGATTGTTTTTTTTATATTGAGTTGTATAAGTTCTTTATATGTTTTGGATATTAATTGCTTTTCAGAGGTATTGTCTGCAAGTAACTTCCATTCAGTAGGTTGACTTTTAGTTCTGTTGATGATTTCCTTCACTGTGCAAAAACTGTTTTTATTTTGATGTACTCCTAATAGTTTATTTTTGCCTTTGTTTCCTTCACCTGAGGAGACATGTCTAGAAAAATGCTGCTATGACCAGTGTCAGAGAAATGACTGCCTGTGTTCTCTCTAGGATTTTTATAGTTTCACATTTAGGTCTTTAGTCCATTTAGAGTTTATTTTTGTGTATGGTGTAAGAAACTGGTCCAATTTTATTCTTTTGCATGTAAGTCTCCAGTTTCACAGCACCATTTATTTGAAGAGACTGTCTTTTCTCCACTGTATATTCTTGCCTCCTTTGTCATAAATTAATTGATCATATAACTGTGGGTTTATTCCTGGACTCTCTGTTCTGTTCCATTTATCTTTGTGTCTATTTTTATGCCAATACCATATTGTTTTGACTCCTACAGCTTTGTAGTATATCTTGAAATCTAGGATTGCGATGCCTCCAGCTTTGTTCTTCTTTCTCAAGATTGCTTTGGCTATTCCGGGTCTTTTGTGATTCTATACAAATTGTAGGATTGTTTATTCTATATGGAATAATAATATGGCATTTTGATAACGATCGCATCGAATCTGTAAATTGCTTTGCATAGGGCAGACATCCTCACAATATGAATTCTTCCAATCCATGAGCATGGTATATCTTCCCATTTGTTTGTGTCATCTTCATTTTGTTTCAGCAGTATTTTATCAAAGTACAGATCTTTCATCTCCTTGGCTAAGTTTATTCCTAAGCATTTATTCTTTTTGGTGCAATTGTAAATGGAATTGTTTTCAATTCAGATACTTTTCAAATCAGGTATTTTAAAAACAGAACCATCAAATGTTGGTAAGAACTAAATGCAGGAGGTTTAATTTAGGACATTTTATCTCTGGTTACCTTTCAGAATAGCCAAGGGAAAAATGATTGTGAAAGGTAGCAAAAATAACCTCCATCATATCCACAATTAATGCTGAAAGTTGCTACTTTCTTATGCAATGAATAGGTGGAGGAACCAAAGATCAGATCCAAATTTAATCCTGTAGACCAAAACTCAATGACATATTTAGGAGTCTTAATCCGGTTTCCAGGCAATTCTGAGGATTACTTTGGCAAATTTGGATAAAATTTGGGGTTCAATAATAAAATACTACACAGACCAGAAAAAAAATCAGAAAAATTTAAACAGTAGCCAAGCATGCAAGAGAAAAAAAATCAATAAAATGTCTTTACAAATAGAATATTGCCTTGAATCAATAATTTTAAATATCATGAAGAGCTGTAGGAAGAGAATGTCAACAGTACAGAGAATAATTCTATCAGATAGTGAATTGTGTTAAACATTGACTTTGTGGGGCGCCTGGGTGGCGCAGTCGGTTAAGCGTCCGACTTCAGCCAGGTCACGATCTTGCGGTCTGTGAGTTCGATATCGCGTCGGGCTCTGGGCTGATGGCTCAGAGCCTGGAGCCTGTTTCCGATTCTGTGTCTCCCTCTCTCTCTGCCCCTCCCCCATTCATGCTCTGTCTCTCTCCCAAAAAATAAACGTTGAAAAAAAAAAATTTTTTTTAAATAAATAAATAAAAAATAAACATTGACTTTGTTAGCTTGAAACCATTTTCCACGTCTGTACATACATTTAGGTTATAAGTTTTTGAATGATAAATACTTGTCTGAGAAAGTTACTGTAGCTTGCAGAGGTGATTCATTTTAAATTAGAGAATGGCTTGGATATTGAAATAATCAGCCTCTCAAAGGTTGGATATTGAAACAATCAGAATCTCAGTCCTACATGCTGCAGGGGGATAATGTTTATTATGAAAGGGGAAATGGAGACCTAAGAGAATTTATGCAATTTCCATAATGTTGCCAAAGAGAATTCAATCCTCAATCTTCAGTTTCTGACTGATTTCACTTATCATTCATATTGTCCACTTAAAAAAAATGAGCATTAAAAAAATAACATAAAAAGTACTAATTGTAGAATACATACTAATAATAACATGATAGCATTATTTCTGTAGTATTTTATAATTTCAAGGCGATAGGTAGGTGGATGGGTGGGCCGAATCTAAATCTATTCTCCTAGCATCCCTGTGACACAAGATGGGAACTAAGGCTTAAACAGATTGAATAACTAGACCCAACACATAGTACAAATAAAGGTATCGCAGATATGAAGGACTCAGCCTGGGTCTTCAGATTTTCATTCCTGTGCCCCTTCCACTGTTCCGCACTGGGTTGTATGCTGGAGTAAGAAATACCGATCATTTATCTGTGAATTTGGAGTTTCAGGGTTGTTTTTTTTTTTTTTTTTTTAATCTACCTGAGGAGGTCTATATAAGAACAAATAAAAGAAAATGTGGGGAAGTGCTTTGAAAATTGAGAATTGCTCTATGTGCACAAGTACAAAGCACTAGCCTCCTAAATAAGAGGTTATTTTCATACCTCATCTGCAGAAATCAGATCAAAATAGCTGTCTGTGAAAAGTGCACCGCACACAACAATCTCACAAGTTGCCTGCTTTCCTTTTCTCAAGCTTGAAAAACGTTTCACGCCTGAATTAATAAATTTGCAAAATAAAATTGCAGGATTGAAAATCTAAATGCCTTTAATAATAGGGGTTAGCTTGGTAAGGGCGCTGGAAAATACTCCTGTTTTAAATGGAAATGTTCATCATAAGATGACCAGCGGTGTTTGCAAAATCAGTTATGGATGAGAACAATATAAAAGAGGCTTTACTTTTATCACAAAAGGCTTAGATTTTCAATTAAGACACCGGAGCTGAGTTTTGAGGAATACTCTGGATCTGTTCTAATTGCCCATGTCCCAGAAGTCAGACCTTTGTTAGAATTCTATTTACTTTATATCTGAATTCTGTGGATATTAAATGAATCATAGGACAGCATCACTTTAAGGAAGAAGAGACGGTAACAGGCAAAAAACCTTTACGAGAAAAAGATTTCTGAAAGGAGAAACTGACTCAATAATATTGTCCAAAATGTATTGGCTTTTGTTTGTTTCAATGTTTATTGAGAAAGAGAGCACACATGAGCAGAGGAGGGAAAAGGAGAGAGGGAGACAGAATCCGAAGCAGAATCTTGGTCATCAGCACAGAGCCTGACGTCAGGCTCAAACCCACGAACTGCAAGACCGTTACCTGAGCCGAAGTCGGACGCTTAACTGAGCCACCCAGGTGCCCCCCAAATGTATGGTTTTTATTTTTATTGTGGGATTGGGGCGTTTGGTTCATAAACGGATATTTTGTTTGATGTTTTTGGCTTTAAAGATCCCACAGAACACTGGTTTTTAAATCACCAGTAAACTATGAAACTAGCCGCCTTCAGGACCCCAGTAGAGACATCCCCAACTGATTTTGCAGGAGAGATTGTCTGATTCTTTATTCTGTAACACGGTGAAGGGCTTCCTTCTATCTTTGAACACCTATCTATCTTCCTTCTATCTTCCTTCCATCTTTGAACACCTAAGAGTGACGTGCTCACGCATGTGAACCCCCCAGTTCTTTAGACGTGTGTTGTCACCAACAAGGTTGGCTGGCTGCCAACCTAGCCTGTTCCTCCTAAGTGGCTACATTTTTGAAGGGGTCACTACAGGCCTAGAAGAGCCAGTCCAGGTGGTCCAACCAGAGGCCAGAAAGCTCCCCCAGGGGGACTGTTCACGCCCATACACCGTGGGTCAGTTCATCATAAGTGTCCCCAGAGCATCCCACCCAAGCTCACAAGAACCTGCATCAATCCCAGGGATCCAACCTATTGTCTCTGTGTAGTGGGTTACTTCGTTCTCTGCCAAGAAGGGAGAACTACTTGGGAAATGTCTAAACCTTGGGAGCATTTCTTGGGAAGTAAAACAGGGAAACTAGATGTTCTGCTGAGATATTTTTTAGCAGATAGGAGACGAATCACCCAGATAGTGTAGGACAAGTGAGACATACTTTCATCATAACACCATATCCTAGGTCTGTGATGCCTGTTATCACTGTATGTGTATATAACATTGCACTCACAATTCTTTTTTTAATTTTTTGTAATGTTTATTATTTTTGAGAGAGCGAGCATGGGAGGGGCAGAGAGAGAGGGGGACAGAGGATCCAAAGCGGGCTCCATGCTGAGAGCAGCCAGCCCCATGTGGGGCTCGAACTCATGAACCGTGAGATCATAACCTGAGCCGAAGTCAAACGCTCAACCAACTGAGCCACCCAGGAGCCCTGCACCCACAATTCTCATTGCTAGTCAATCTCATAACATTAGAATGTCCCACTTCACAGTGAGTTTAATCACCATGCAAAAAAGGATACCAGAAGCAGAAAGACTCAGATTTTGTCCCACCCCATCATTTTGCTGATGTGAAAACAGTCCGGGGAGATGGTGAGTTATCTGTAATCGCAGATCCATTCAGTAAAGAGGACCTGGAGTCCAGGTTCTAGATCAGTTCTCTTTACAGGCTCCTCCCACACTTCCCTGTAGGATCCGGTGACAGGTTTGTCCCCAACACAGGAGTACTTGACTATAAGCACATGCATATACTTGTTTGCACCCCATATGTGATGACAAATCCACCTCTATCATCGTGCCTTGCCCCTGAACTTTCTCCTGACATTTGAGTTAATAAGGGAAGCTTCCATATGCCCCTTCCATACCACCTGTCCCTATTCTCACAGGATCCCAAGCGAGTCAGAGCTTAGAACAAGGAAGATTGCCCTCAGGAGCTCATGAATGGCAGGTGACCCAGATATTCTGAGTTTTATTTCAGACATATTACTGCTTTGAATTATTTTGCAGGGTAGCACAGAAGCCAAAATATAGATGAACTTTTCTTTTTTTCTTTTTTTTTTTTTAATTTTTTTTTTCAATGTTTATTTATTTTTGGGACAGAGAGAGACAGAGCATGAACGGGGGAGGGGCAGAGAGAGAGGGAGACACAGAATCGGAAACAGGCTCCAGGCTCTGAGCCGTCAGCCCAGAGCCCGACGCGGGGCTCGAACTCCCGGACCGCGAGATCGTGACCTGGCTGAAGTCGGACGCTTAACCGACTGCGCCACCCAGGCGCCCCTGAACTTTTCTTTTAAGGCATTTGTAAGAGAACTTCTAGAATACAATACATTTGTAAGTTCAGGACTATCTTTTTTTCTGATGTATGACACAATTAGGAAACAGATGCACATGTGACCTCTTTGAAGAGATCAAACCTAATGATGGTGATTAAAAGATATTGAAGAACAGAGTCAGAAACCGTGGTGGAGAAGAAAAGAGAAAGCGAAGGAAGAGAAGGACAGAGAGCCAAGAGAAAATGACAGCCAGGGGTACAGTGAACAGAGTGGTCAAGGGCTCAATCAAAGTAGCTATGAACACATTCAATGGGACCTAGCCAGGAATACTGGTGAACTGATGGTGAGGGTGGCCAAGGGCACTGGGGGAGGCAGTGAACCTCAGCTTTCCTTAGCTGAGCAAAGGATAGAAACAAAGAGTCAAGTTCAATACAGGCAACCAATTGTTTGTGGATGGTAAAAGAGAAAACATTCATGTTGGCGGTTTCCGGTACTTAGACTTGGCATAAGTTCTAGTTCAAGCTGTGAATAATAATAATACTGTCATCTCTCAACACCCTTATTTCATTTCCAAAAGTGACGGTCATGTGTGTATACATAAGGAAAAATATATTAAGCTGCGGATTTATGTTTTGTGTCCTTTATTGTCTGCGTTATGCCTCGACTTCAAAATAGTGGGGTTTTTAAAAAATTTAATGTTTATTTTAGGTGGGGAGGGGCAGAGAGAGAAAGAGACAGAATCTGAAGCAGGCTCCAAGCTTTAAGCTGTCAGCACAGAGCCCGATGCGGGGCTTGAACTCACAAGCTGTGAGATCATGACCTGAGCCGAAGTAAGACACTTAACTGACTGAGCCACCCAGGCGCCCCTCAAAATAGTATTTCTTAAGTAGGCATGCCTGCCTAAGACTGTAAGAATCTTAAAAACAGCCCTGGGGCATCCAAGGTTTGCAGCTTCTCTGAGTAGAAACACAAGAAGGATAGAGACAATACAGGCCTGAAAGAAACCAGTGCGTTCAGTCTTGTACCTGACAGGAGTTACACTCAAGCAGAGAACACAGTGCTGATGATGATCTAGTCTTACAATCATTCTAGGGAAGTTTTTAATTTGTTTCTTTTTATAATACTGACAGTTTACCCCACTGCGTACCAGATTTAAAAATAATAATAAACTCCTATAGACAGGTATCTTTCTAAAATAGTATGGTGCTGTCTTCTTAAACAGAATATACCTGCTGTTTCAGGAGGAATTAATGGTGAGCAGAGTTCTTCTTCACAACATTCCCTCCAGAGATTGTGCTTTTCAGTTTTTCAGACCTGTTGTTAATGAGTCAGTTTCAACCCGTGCTGTTGGCCGCATGTGTTGTTCCTTTAAGTGTGTCAGTCATCCTCCTAATTTATGGCTTATACTCTGGACACGAGCCTCAGCGCTCTACAGTGCTGTAAGAACAAATCAGGGGCGCCTGGGTGGCTCAGTCAGTCAAATGTCTGACTCTTAATTTCAGCTCAGGTCGTGATCTCATGGTTTGTGAGTTCAAGCCCTGCATCAGGCTCTGGGCTCATGGCGTGGGGCCTGCTTGGGATTCTCTCTCTCCTTCACTCTCTGAGGCCCCCCCCCCCCCCCGTCTCAAAATAAATAGACTTAGGAAAAAATTCTAAGAACAAATCAGCAATCAGGGGGTGTCTGTTATTTGCTTCTTTCCATTTACTGGCTCTATTCTAGATAGGTTAGATTGCCAGATCACTGAATTTTCAATAGGCAAGATACTAGACTTTTGCTTTATTTTTTTTTTAGTAAAAGGTTTTTTTTAAGCATAATATACATGGAGGAAAGTATACACATTGTAAGTTTAGAGCGCATGGTTTTTAGCAATTTTTAACAAAAAACACTTAACAGTTTTTAATACACCCTTGTTAGCTATACCTAGAAAAAAAGAACACATAACATTACCTACTTCGTCCTTTTCAAAGTATGCATCATTTTCCACATGCAGTGTGTCCTTTCCCATACGCATGGTCTCACTAGGTAACTGCAACAATTGTGTGAGGCTAGAGATGAGAGGTTTTCTGTACTTGACAAATGGGGACAGTGAGGCTTGGATAACTTACCTGATGTCTCAGATCACAAACTAGAGAGCAACGATATTAATCCTAGTGTCTCAGGGCAGGACTCTTCCCATTACTAGGCTGTGAAATTGACTCAGAAGATGGAACGTGGTGGTACCAATTCTAGTCTCACAGTTTGGACAGGAGAGAGCTGCACCCCAGCAGCTAAGAGCCTGGTGGGCTTTTGGAGCCTGTGTCTGCTCCGACTGGCCAGTGCCCCTGAGATACGGCTGTGAAACATTTTAAATTTCTTCTCGGGGAAGTCACCTGTCAACATACCCTCTTAGGCGAGGGAGGGGCGTAAATTAAGCCCGCCATTATACCAGATTTCCAAAGGAAACGTCAAAGCTGCAGATGCCTTAGTTTTCTTATTTCCTTACCTCATTTCTTCTGTTCTCTTCTTTGAGTCTTATCTCATTAATACCAACACAATAATTTAACTGAAATGGAAGGATCGAACAATCATGAGAACTCTTGATAAGCATCCTATAACTCGCTGGAATCAGCTCTCTCTCTCTCTTTCTCTCTCTGTTTCAAAATTATCAACCATTCTAGAAAGCCTCAAATGTTTCGAATCGCAGCAGTGGTACAAGTGAAGAAACAAAATCCCAATTATAAAACTACGACAGGTCTAAAGCTTTGCAAATGAAAGCTCACAACGGGTCTCCCGGCTAGCCACAGAAATGTAGTGTGCCCTAGGCGGCCTTACTGAAAACTTGCTATTGAATACGAAATACAAAGTAGTGTGGAAGCCACCCTTTGTACAACTATTTTTCACAAAACAGAAGAAGCTGAATTGTTTCAGGCATGTGAATGTTTTTTTTAAATGAAAGTTCTTGCAAGACCCAAGCTTCCCCAATGACGTAATAGTTGCTATCAGCAAAGCAGAATGAGCTCTGGGGACAAGCTCTGTGGGTTCGATACCCTGCTCCACCGTGTGCCTAGAGTGCCACGACCAGTCTGTGTCCTCAGTTCCTCCCCTGTGAGGAGGCTAAGGGTAGCACCCTACTACAGCGCTTCCCCAAGGATTCAGTGTACGTGGCTTTCAGAACTGTGTGTGGCCCACAGAAAACTGCTTTTATTGCTGGGAGGGAAGGAGCCTCTTTTGTGTCTGTTTTTGCAAGGAGACAGGAATGCATTGAACGGGTCAGAGCAAAAGTCCAGTTATCGAATCCTAATCCAAGAAATTAAAGCAATCACTAACACAATGAGGAGGCTGCGAAGCAGATTAACCTATTATAAGCAGAGCCAGCACCCCCAGATCCCAGAAATAGAGGGAACAGTGGAGACTGGCAAGAAATCAGCCATGATGAGAAAGCAGGCTTCCCCCACTGCTTTGCTCCTGGGGATGACAGGTAATTTTTTTTTTAAGATTTTTTTCTAATAAGCCCTTTTAAAAATTTTTTTAATGTTTATTTTTGAGAGAGAGAGAACGTGACAGTGTGTGAGCAGAGGAGAGGCAAAGAGAGAAGGAGACACAGAATCTGAAGCAGGCTCTAAGCTCTGAGCTGTCAGCACAGAGCCCCACATGGGGCTCGAACCCATGAACTGTGAGATCGTGACCTGAGCCGAAGCTGGACACTTAACCAACTGAGCCACCCAGGTGCCTTATTTGTGTTTTTAGATTTCACATTTAAGAGAGACTATATGGTACTGGTCTTTTCTCTGACTTATTTCAGGTAGCATGATGCACTGAAGGTCTATCCATGTTGTCACAAATGGCAAGATTTCATTCGTGTGTGTGAGTGTGTGTGTGTGTGTAACTTCTGTACATATGTATGCATGTGTATGTATATATATGTGTTCATATATGTATGTATATATATAGTACATCTTTCTCCATTCATTGTTGATGGACACGAAAGTTGTTTCCATATCTCGGCTATTGCAAATAATCCCCCAGCGAACATGGGGGTGCAGGTATCTTTTTGGGTTAGCATTTTTGTTTTTGCTTGGCACGGAACTGCTGGATCATCTGGTTGTTCTATTTTTGATTTTTTAAGGTTTATTTATTTATTTTGAGAGTGAGAGAAAGTGTGAGTGGGGGAGGGGCACAGAGAGAGGAGAGAGCGAGAATCCCAAGCAGGCTCTGCACTACCAGGCAGAGGTGGGGCTCAAACGCATGAACTGTGAGATCACGACCTGAGCTGAAGCGGAACGCTTAGGCAACTGAGCCACCCAGGTGCCCCTGTTTTTAATTTTTTGAGGAACCTCCATACTGTTCCACAGTGGCTGCCCCGATTTGCATCCTAACAATTTACAACAGTGCACAGGGTTCCCTTTCCTCCACATCCTCACCAGCCCTTGTTAATTCTTCTTTTTGATAATAGCCATCTGATGGGGTGGAGCGATACCTCATTATGGTTTTGATTTGCATTTCCCTGATGGGTTACGTTGAGCCTCCTTTCGCGTGTTTGTTGACCATCTAGATGTCATCTTTGAAAAAACCGTCTATTCAGACCTTCTGCCTGTTTTTAAATCAGATTACTTTTTAGCTGCTGAGGTGTATGATTTCCGTATATGTTATATATATCGTATTATATATTCCGTATATATATTCCGTATATATTATATATATCGTATGTAATATTTTAAGTATTAGCCCTTTATCTAACATGGATTGCCAATAGTCTCTCCCAGTCAGCAGGTTGCCTTTTCATTTTGTTGATGGTTTCCTTTCCTGTGCAGAAGCTTTTTAGTCTGATGTAATTCCAGCTCTTTATTTGTGCTTTTGTTCCTCCTCGTTTTGGTGTCAGATTCAAAAAATCATCACCAAGACTGAAGCCAAGGAGCTTCCTGCCTATGTTTTCTTCAAAGAGCCTCTTCTTAAAGGCAGAATGCCTCTAGTTTAAGCCCAATCGTATGTGAAATGAGGTTATTCAGTGGACTAACTCAAATTCACTTTGTGTTAGCGGGTGATAATCAAGTTAATTCTTTTTCTAAAAAAGATTTTTTTTTTTTTCAGAGAATGTGAAGCAGGGCGGGGGGTGGGAGGTAGAAAGCAAGAGGGACAGAGGATCTGAAGCAGGTTCTGTGCTGCCAGCAAAGAGCCCCACGTGGGGCTCGAACTCACGAACCAGGAGATCATGACCTGAGCTGAGATCAGGGGTCGGATGCTTACCTGACTGAGCTTAAACCATTCCCTGTCGCAAGCATTATAGAGAAAAAGGGGGCCCTCCCGGAGGGCAGCTAAAGGAAATTTGAGTGTGACCTACTACCTTATTAGAACAAAAAATACTGCTTTTGGCAAACATGTAAGTGCAAGGTTCCTTGCCCTCCCCACCCCCACCTCCAGAAAGTCAGCCTCCAGCTAAAGAGCTAAGTACCTCATCACTTAAAGATCTGAACACCCCCTGTCCTATGCAAGGCCGTCCCTGGTCTCCCACCCAAGATAAACCAATTTCAGTTCATTGCTTGGAGGATAAAGCAAGTTAAGCTCAAACACAAAATTAGCTTTAGGTAGTAGATTATATGTAAATATACTCTTTTCTGCAACAATGTCTTTTAAAATGGCAACAAGTTTACATTCTAACTTGGAGGAGTAATAACCTCATTTAGGAGCCTTCATGAGTCTTTGTAAATTGCGTGCCCAAAACTGACAACAAAACTAAAATAATGGCACTATCATTTCACCAGCTTCTATATTTTCTCCTATTGTAACAAAGTTGGGAGGAACAATTGGTAAGCTCATTGATCTGATTGTCAAGGACTTCTTGAGGAACTTTGTGCAATCTCTCAATCCAGTAAAACCTCAGAAACTGAAAACCGTATGGTGGGGGTTTCCCCTAAAATTAAGAGGATCTGACTCTGGTTGAGTTTTCTACCCCCTTGAGGACTTCAGACTCCCTGTTTTCTTGGAGGGGAGGGGAGAGAGAGAGAAAAGAGAAAACTTACACATGCGGGTTAAAGGAAAAGTAAAGTGACAGGCTTCTGTCCCTTTGGGAAAAATTAAGCCCCCAGTTTGTAAGAAAAACGCACTTTTTTAGAAAAAGCTAATGGACAGCTGGGGCCAGGGGGCTGCGTTCGGCAAAGCGGCCAGGAAGGAGGGGAGGCGGCCGTCGGGTGAAGGTTGGGGGGCGGCCGGGCCCCCCCACCCCCCGGAGCCCCTACCTGCGTTTCTCAGCTTCTTGTTCCGATACACGGACAGGATGACCAGGAGGTTGCCCAGGACGTCCACCACGATGGTGAAGATGAGGGTGAAGGCGAGCGTGCAGGCCAGCCAGGAGGGTCGCGCCCGCGCCCCCTCCCCGCCGCCGGGCGCCCGCTGCGAGGCGTTGAGCAGCGCGCTGCCGTTGCCCTTCAGGGTCCCTCCCGGGGCACCCCACGACCCTGCCATCGCGCCTGCCCTCGGAGCGCGGCGCGGCGCCACCCGGCCCGCGGCTCAGGGCTCCTCCGGGCCCTGCCCGCGTCTGCGCCCCATCCCGAGCGCTCCCCCGCGGCCGCCCTGCCCGCTCCGCCGCTTCCCCGCCACCTGCAGCCCGGGGACACAGGGCAGCCGCCCGGAGGCTCCTCGGTCCCCCGGGGCTCAGCCCGTGGCCACAGCGCCCCCGTGCGGGCTGCCTGCGCCGGGCCGCCCGAGCTCCAGCCTGGCAGCGCGCCCCGCGAAGCCACAGGTAGGAAAAGTCAAGGAACTTTCTCAAGTGTTGCACCATTCATGGAACAGAAATCATTTTCCCCAGCGCCTCCGCCCCCCGTACTGCAAAGGCAAGCCAGAATTTTCATAATCTTCCCCCCCCCAGCCCCAACAAAGCTACTTTTATCTTGATCTTTCTTGAACACTGTCTGTAAGGGTTCAGTAGGTCAACTCTGTCTCCTTCAATTAAAAATAAAAATAACTTTTCCAATTTAAAAATTCCAAGTTCTCAGCCTCAACCTCTGTGTGCCTCTGGTTGCTGCCCCCGGTGGAGAATCCGGACACTGGAAACGGCCCCTCGAAATGGCGGGGAAGATTCCAACCGGGAGGGCTGATTCAAAGCAACTGTGCACTTTTCGTTTCGATTTCAAACGTCAGCGGACTGAATGGTTTCAGAGTAGCCGCAGTCTTGCTCCGGCAGCCGCTTTTTCTCCAGCTGACTTCTTCCAGGAGTGGTACCGATCCTAGCCGTGTGCACTCTCCCTGTAGACGTCCAAGATTAGGTGTGGCGCATACTCACCCTCGAGCTTTTAAAAAGAGCTTCATTCGGGGTGCCTGGGTGGCTCAGTTGGTTAAGCGTGGACTCGACATCGGCTCGGGTCACGATCCCCTGGTTTGTGAAGTCAAGCCCCACATCTGGCTCTGTGCTGACAGTTCCAAGCCTGCTAGGGATTCTCTGTCGCCTGTCTCTCTGCCCTCCCCCGTTTGTGCGTGCTCGCTGGCTCTCTCTCTCTCTGTCTCTCGCAAAAGTAAATAAGACTTGAAAGCAAATAACTTCACTTGGCCATTGAGGGTGTCCAGGCAATCTGCAAAGTCCTAGGTTCCAATCAATTCCATGGCATTCATGAACGTACTTGTTCGGGAAGTAATTCACACACTTGGCTCAAAACACAGCCCTTACCCTCCAGATGGCAGGGTGTGTGCGCTGTGGGGCATTTGTGAGCTATAGAAGTGACATGCAGGAAGGACAGCATTAAGGAAGGAACTTAGAAATTAATAGGTACATTAAATAAATTGAGTAATAGAGGTTTTTAATGAATACACTTAAATTTTTAAGTAGGCTCCTTGCCAAACGTGGGGCTTGAACGCACGACCCTGAGATCAAGAGTCAGATGCTCTACCAGCTGAGCCCCCCAGGCATCCCAATAAATGTTAGTTTTTAGAACAGTTTTCGACATACAGCAGAATTGAAAGTACAGGGATTCCCCAGATACCCCCATCGTCTCAGATGCACAGCATCCCTACCGGCTACAGCCCACGTCACCGTGGTACATTTATTGCAATCTGTGAGCCCACACTGACTCATCGTTGTCCGAAGTCACAGTTGACAGTAGGGTTCGTTCTCGGTGGTGTACGTTTTGTGGGTTTGGACGATTGGATAATGACACGCATCTACCATTGTTATGCGTCCACTGCCTACGAATCCTCTGTGCTCGGCCTCTTTTTCGCTCCCTGTTCTCTTCCCTCAAAACCACTGATCTTTTTAGTGTCTTCAGTTTTTGCCGCTTTCAGAATGTCCCGTAGTTGGTATCGTACGTTGTGTCACCTGGCCAGGTTGGTTGGCTTCGTTCACTCAGTAATCTGCTTTTGGGTTTCTTCAATGCCTTTTCATTGCTTAATAGCTCATCCTTTTTAGTGCAGAATACTATTCCATTGTCTGGATGTCCCACGTTTTACGTATCCATTTGCCTAACAAAGGGCATCTCCATTGCTTCCCAAATTGTGGCTGTTGTGAATAAAGCTGCTATAAACATCCATGTGCAGATTTTTAGGTGGACATAGGTTTTTAGCTCCTTTGGGTAAATGCCAAGGAGCACCGTTGCTGGAGTGTATCTTAAGAGTATGTTTAGTTTTATAACAGTCCACCAAATTGTCTTCCAAGTGGCTGGACCGTTTTACATCCCCCCCCCCCCAGCCCCCGCCAGCAATGAGCGAGAGTTCCTGTTGCTCCAAATCCTCATCAGCATTTGGTATCGTCAGTGTTCCAGATTTGGACCATCCTAGCAGGTCTGTAGTGTTATCTCCTCGTTTTAATTGCAGTTCCCTAGAGACATAGGATGTTGAAAATCTTTTCATATGCTTCCTCATCTGAATGTCTTCTTTGGTGAGGTGTCTGTTCAGGTCTTTTGCCCGTTTTTTAAATTGCATTATTGTTTTCCTCACTGTTGTTTTTTTTTTTTTTACAACATCTTTTTTTTTTAAGTTGATTTATTTTGAGAGAGAGAAAGCAGGATAGGAGCAGAGATAGAGCGAGAGAGAATCCCAAGCAGGCTTTACACTGTCAGCATGGAGCCCAATGTGGGGCTTGATCCCACGAACCAAGAGATCATGACCTGAGCCAAAATCAAGAGTCAGACGCTCAACTGACTGAGCCCCCCAGGTGCCCCTCACTGTTTTAAGTATTCTTCTTGTATTTTAGATAACAGCCCTTTATCTGATGTGTCTTTTGTAAATATTTTTTTCTTTTTTTTTCCCATTTTCTTCTGTTAATTTTCTCAGGATCCACATAAAAGTGAAACCATATGGTATCTGTCTTTCTCCGTATGGCTTATTTTACTTAGCATCACACTCTCCAGTTCCATCCACGTTGCTACAAAGGGCCAGATTTCATTCTTTCTCATTGCCACGTAGTACTCCATTGTGTATATAAACCACAATTTCTTTATCCATTCATCAGTTGATGGACATTTAGGCTCTTTCCATAATTTGGCTATTGTTGAGAGTGCTGCTATAAACATTGGGGTACAAGTGCTCCATTGCATCAGTACTCCTGTATCCCTTGGGTGAATTCCTAGCAGTGCTATTGCTGGGTCATAGGGTAGGTCTATTTTTAATTTTCTTGGGAACCTCCACACTGCTTTCCAGAGCGGCTGCACCAATTTGCATTCCCACCAACAGTGCAAGAGGGTTCCCGTTTTTCCACATCCTCTTCAGCATCTATAGTCTTCTGATTTGTGCATTTTGGCCACTCTGACTGGCGTGAGGTGATATCTGAGTGTGGTTTTGATTTGTATTTCCCTGATGAGGAGGGACGTTGAGCACCTTTTCATGTGCCTGTTGGCCATCCGGATGTCTTTAGAGAAGTGTCTATTCATGTTTTCTACCCATTTGTTCACTGGGTTATTTGTTTTTCGGGTGTGGAGTTTGGTGAGCTCTTTATAGATTTTAGATACTAGCCCTTTGTCCGATATGTCATTTGCAAATATCTTTTCCCATTCCGTTGGTTGCCTTTTAGTTTTGTTGGTTGTTTCCTTTGCTGTGCAGAAGCTTTTTATCTTCATAAGGTCCCAGTAGTTCATTTTTGCTTTTAATTCCCTTGCCGTAGCAATCTCTTACTTGACACATCCCCAAAGGCAAGGGAATTAAAAGTAAATATTTTCTTCCATCCTGTGGCTTATCTCTTCATGCGGTTGTTCACAAAGCAGAAGTTTGTAATTTTAACGAGGTCTAGCTGACCAATTATTTATTTTATGGATTATGTCTTTGGTGTTGTATCCAAAATGTCTTCTCCACATCCGAGATCATTAGGTGTTCTCAGTATTGTGTTCCAGAAGTTTTAGAGTCTTGCATTTCACATTTGGTCTGTGACCCGTCCGAGTTAATTTTGTGAAAGGCAGAAAGTCTGCGTGTATATGTGCACATGGATGTCCAGTTGTTTCCGCACCGTTTGTTGAAAAGACACTATGATGAGGGGCCATGAGGCAAGCTGAGGGCCAAGCCCAAGCTGGCATTACCCACCCCACAGGCGGGGTATGTGTGACATTCCTCAGGCACTCCTGGCTGCCCAAGGACAAAGGAAAGGACATAAAACAAATGGTTAAACTGATAGAGATATTTACAAATATCTCAGTAAATGACAAGAAAAAGGCCATCTGATCAACAGCCTAACCTCTAAAAACCTGCAGACTCCGTGTCCTGGGGCCCCTAGTATCACCCTCCCCTCCATAGTGATGTGGGGAACAAAGGCAAGAAGGAAATGGCAGGTAAAATTAAATTTCCTTGTAACCTGCAGCCTCATGACAAATACTTGAGGCAAATCCAGAGTAGAATGTTTCTCCATGAACCCCCTTCTGTCCTGATGTTAATGTCTTTCTAGAGGGAAAGCAACCTTAGCTTGACAAAAGCAAGGCCTCAGGTATCTTAAGAGTCCTCTTTAGCATATCCAAGTCCCTCTGGAGGCTTCGCTTTTGTCTTTACCTCCCCAATTCCACAGTATGTAACCAGTCAGTCTTCACAAGCCCAGTGCAGCTCTTCCGGCCCATGAAGAGCTGTCCCCGTGCTTTAATAAAATCACCTTTTTGCACCAAAGACGTCTTCAAGAATTCTTTCTTGGCCATCAGCTCCGAACCACCCCACCATCACCCCAAAACTTCCACCAACTGTACTGCCTTTGCTCTTTTTCAGGGTCAGTTGACTCTATTTATGGGTCTATTTGTGGGATCTCTATTCTGTTCCATTGATCTATGTCTACTCTTTCACAATCCCATACTCTCTTGATTACCGTAGCTCTATAGTAAGTCTTCAACGTTTATTTATTTTTGGGACAGAGAGAGAGCATGAACGGGGGAGGGGCAGAGAGAGAGGGAGACACAGAATCGGAAACAGGCTCCAGGCTCCGAGCCATCAGCCCAGAGCCCGACGCGGGGCTCGAACTCCCGGACCGCGAGATCGTGACCTGGCTGAAGTCGGACGCTCAACCGACTGCGCCACCCAGGCGCCCCAGTAAGTCTTGAAATGCAGGTAGTGTCATTCTTCTGACTTCGTTCTTGTCTATTAATACTCAGCTGGCTGTTCTTTGTGCCTCTCCATATAAATGTTAGAATCGGTGTGTCCACAGACACAAAAAAGCTTCCTAGGAATTTGAGTCACATTGCATTTCATCTAGAGATAAAGGTGGGAAAGTGACATCTTGACCACATTACGTTTTCTAATGTATGAACACAGGCTCTGTCTCCCATTTTTTAAGTTCTCCTCGAGAGCTTTCATCAGAATTTTACGATTTTTCTCACGTAGATCTCGTACATATTGTGTTAGATTTATACCTAAGTATTTCATTTTAAGGGGTGATCATGGAATGGTAATGTTTGTTTTGTTTTTGTTTGTTGGCTTTGTTTTTTGTTGTCATTGTTTTGGTGCAAAAAGGTGGTTTTATTAAAGCATGGGGACGGGGAGCGCCTGGGTGGCGCAGTCGGTTGAGCGTCCGACTTCAGCCAGGTCACGATCTCGCGGTCCGTGAGTTCGAGCCCCGCATTAGGCTCTGGGCTGATGGCTCAGAGCCTGGAGCCTGTTTCCGATTCTGTGTCTCCCTCTCTCTCTGCCCCTCCCCCATTCATGCTCTGTCTCTCTCTGTCCCAAAAATAAATGTTGGAAAAAAAAAAAATTTAAAGCATGGGGACGGGACCTATGGGCTGGAAGAGCTGCCCTGGGACCATGAGGAGAGACTGATTATATACTTGGGAGTTGTGGGAGGTAAAGACAAGGGGAAGTTTCCAAAGGGATTTTCAGGTGCTAAAGAAGACTGGAGGCCTTGCTCTTGTCAAGCTAAGGTTGTTTTTCCCTCTAGCAAAGCATTGATGTTAAGACAGTAGGGAGTTCCTGGAGAAACGTTTTACTCTGCCTGCCTCAAGTATTTGTCAATGAGCTGCAGGTTATAAGGAAATTTAATTTTCTCTGCCATTTCCTTCTGCCTTTGTTTCCCACATCATTTCCCCCTGAACAATTTTGACCCTTAAATCTTTAAGGTTGCTGAGGGTGGAAGGTCTTCTCTTCTGTAACTTCTTGCTAGATAGGGGCATAGAGATGTCCCTACCTATGAGTCAACGTTGGTCACTTGGGGACTTTAGATACATATAGGAGTTACCACAGGCAGAGGCAGCCAGTCAAAGGTAGACAACATATGTGAACCTCCTTGAGTAGAAAGGATCATCTGTCAGCTAGAAGTTATGGAGGTGAAGGAGTCTTGGCAACAGGCAGGGGGACACCAGAAAAGATAACCAAATAAAGTTAATACGATGAGAAAGAGAAGCCTAAATAGACAATCTTTCAGAGTTAATCAGAATTTTCCTCATGTCCTTTATAAATGTGGTTTTTTTTAACGTTTATTTTTGAGACAGAGTGCGAGTGGGGGAGGGGCAGAGAGAGAGAGGAAGACACAGAATCAGAAGCAGGCTCCAGGCTCCGAGTGGTCAGCACAGAGTCCGACGCGGGGCTCGAACTCACAAACCATGAGATCATGACCTGAGCCGAAGTCTTAACCAACTTAACCAACTGAGCCACCCAGGCGCCCCTCCTCGTGTTCTTTATTGTCATTTGAAGAGAAATTCAAGGTCTTGCACTGTGGTGGAACCCCTCCCTAAGGAATCTGGTGGAATTCTTCTCAGTACAAAGGAAGGCGACTTGCAACGTGGCCCAGTCAACTCCTAGACACGTATGCACAGCTCTGACCTGACACTGTAACTTGCTTGGACTGTGTCCAATCAGGCTATATGTGTCACCAAATATGGGAGACAGAGAAGTAGAAATTTCCTAAAAGGCTCCACCCCGCTCTGCTCAGGGCTCAACCTTTTGTGTGTGTGTGTGGGGGGGGGGGGTCTTAGCCCTCTGAGCCCATGCCGGCACAAGTAAAGTTGCTTCCTGGACAAAAAGCCTCGGCGTCCTGTCTCCCTGTGCGAGAATCTGGCTACACCACAGGTTCACCACAGGAATAAAAAGGCACATTAGTTTGCTCATTGGTTTCCTGTGAGGGAGGTACAGGTTGAATTCTTGATGGAGGAGTCCATGAGGAGTGTCCTAATCTTATTGCAGGGGGAGTACATAATATGACCTGGCAGGGCCCTTCCATTTGGGATTAAATCCCCTGCTGTATTAGACTTCCAATCAAATAAACCAGGTTTCCTGGGTTTATATGGGGTGGGTTGCTATTTCAAACTTCGCTTGTTCACTACTGGTATACAGGGAGGCAATTGACTTTGTACATTAACCTCATATTCTGCCACCTTGCCATAACTGCTTATTAGCTCCAGGCATTCGTGTGTGTTCTTTTGGGTTTTCTACATAGACGATGGGGTCATCCGTACAGTTTTATGTCTTCCTTCCCAATGCGTATGCCTTTTATTTCCTTTTCTTGTCTGAATTGAATTAACTAGAATTTCCAGTAGGATGATGAAAAGAAGTAATAAGAGGTTGCATCCTTGCATTGTTTCTGATCACAGTGGAAAAACTTCTGCTTTCCTACCTTTAGGTATAACGTTCGCTGTAGCTTTTTGGTAAATGTTCTTTATCAAGTGGAGCAAGTTCCCTCTATTCACAGTTTACAGACAGTTGTTATCATTAATGGGTATTGGATTTTGTCAGATTCTTTTTCTGCATCTACAGATACGATCATGTGATTTTTCTTTTTTAGCTTATTGAAGTGTCAGATTATGTTGATTTTCTAGTGTTGAACCAGGCTTGTCTACGTGGGATTTATCCCACATATATGCTATAAATTTCCCTCTAAGCACTGCTTTCAATGTATTCCACAAATTTTGATAAGTATTTTTGTTTTCATTTAAAATTATTTTTCGATTGCTCTTGAGATTTCTTTTTTGGCTTCTGTGTTATTTATCTGTTTAATCTCCAAGTATCTGGAGATTTTCCAGCTATCTTTCTGTCATTGATGTCTGGTCTGAAAACAGATATTGCATGATTCCTATTCTTTTAAATTTCTTGAGCGGTATTTAATGACCCAGAATGTGGTCTGTCTAGGTAAATATTCCCTGTGACCTCGAGAAGAATATGTAACGTGCTCTTGTTGGATGTCTATAGATGTTAATTACATCTCGTTGACTCATCATGCTCTGAACTTCAAACATGTCCTGATTTTCTGCCTGCTGGATCTGTCCCTTTCTGATAGAAAACAAGTTAAAGTATCTGCCTAAATAGTAGATGCATCTATTTCTCTAGTTTTATGAGTTTATGCCTCATGTATTTTGAGGTTGTGTTGTTAGGGGCATACGTGGACAAACGAGCCCTCTATCGTTATGCAATGCCCCTCCCTATCCCTCCAAACTCTGAAGTCAACTCTGTCTAAAATTAATGTAACTACTCCCGTTCCCTTTTGATTAGTGTTAGCGTGATACATCTTTCTTCCTCCCTTTAATTTTGATCTATATCTGTCCTTACATTTAATGTGAGCATTGTTTTAGACAACTTATAATTAATTGGGTATTATTTTTTGACCCCTTCTGACACTCTCTTTTAAGTGGCATATTTAGACCGTATATGTTCAAGGTGATTATTGATATAGTCGGATTAATGTCTACCATGTTCAATATAGTTTTCCATTTTTTGCATTTCTCCTATCTTTGTGATCTTTTGTGATCCTATCTTTGTGATCCACTCTTTTGTTTTAGTTGAACGTTTTATAGGACTCTATTTTCTCCTTTCTTAGCATATCAATTCTTTTGTTTTTAATTTTTTAAACATTTATTCATTTTTGAGAGAGAGAGTGAGAGAGAGACAGACAGATCATGAGCAGGGTTGGGGCAGGGAGAGAGGGAAAGATAGAATCCGAAGCAGGCTCCGGTCTCCGAGCTGTCGGCACAGAGCCCGACGCGGGGCTCGAACTCACAGACTGTGAGATCATGACCTGAGCTGAGGTCAGATGCTTAACTGACTGAGCTCCCTGGGCACCCCAATTCTTATTTTTAAACTTTTTTTAGTGGTTGTCGTAGAGTTTGTAATGTACATTTGTAACGAATCCAGGTCCACTTTCAAATAACATAAAACGACTTCATGGGTGGCACAAATACTTCATAATAACAAAATATTTCTAATTTCTCCCTGTCATCTTTGGTATCATTATTGTCGTTCATTTCACTTAGACATAAGCATACAAAAGTATATATGTGTATACAGCATACATAATCAAATACATTGTTGCTCTTCCAATTTTGAGCACACTGTAATGTTAGATCAATTAAGAATAAGAAAAATAAGTTATTTTACCTTTATTCATTCTTGAATACCCTTCCTTTCTTTATGTAGATCCAAGTTTCTGACCTATATTTTCCTTCTCTCTAAAGAATGTCTTCTAACATTCCTTGTTAGGCAGGTCTAGTGGCAATAAATTCCCTCAGCCTTTGTTCGAGAAAGTCTTTATTTTGCCTTTGCTTTTGAAGGATAATATTTCAGGGTACTGAATTCTAGGTTGGTGGGTTTTTTTCTCTCAACACTTTCAATATTTCCCTCCACTCTCGTTTTGCTTATATGGTTTCTAAGAAGTCAGATATAATTGTTACATTTGCTCGACTATATGCAAAGCATTTTTTCCCCTCTTTTTTTCCCCTTATCCTTAATTATCTGCAGGTTGAATATAATATGCCTAGGTGTCAGGGGGTGGTAGTGGTTGGTTCGTTGTTGCTTAGGGTGGGGAGGGGGTTTGTGTGAGTTTTGATGCATTTATTCTGCTCGCTGATCTCCAAGTTTCCTGGATCTGTAGTTTGGTGTTTGACATTCATTTGGGGAAAACTCTCAGTCATTATTGTTTCAAATATTGTTTCTGTTTCTTTCTGCCTGTCTTCCCTTTCTGATACTCTTATTACATATATGTTATAATTTCTGTAGGTATCTTACAGTTCTTGGACATTTTGGGGCTTTTTTTTTTTCCAAGAATATTTTTTCTCTTTGCTTTTCCATTTTAGAATTTCCTCTTGTCATGTCCTCAAACTCCAAGATTCTTTTTTTTTAATTTTTTTTTTAACGTTTATTTATTTTTGAGACAGAGAGAGGCAGAGCATGAACGGGGGAGGGTCAGAGAGAGAGGGAGACACAGAATCGGAAGCAGGCTCCAGGTTCTGGGCCATCATCAGCCCAGAGCCCGACGCGGGGCTCAAACTCACGGACCGTGAGATCGTGACCTGAGCTGAAGTCGGACGCTCAACCGATTGAGCCACCCAGGCGCCCCTCCGAGATTCTTTCCTTAGCCGTGACCAATCTAATGACTGCATCAAAGACATTCTTCATTTCTTAATGTTTTTGGTCTCTAGCATTTCTTTTCTTTTCTTTCTTAGAATTTCCATCTCTCTGCCCACCTTATCCATGTGTCCCTACATGTTGCCTACTTTTTCCATTAAAATCTCTTAGCATATTAATCATAGTTTTAAAAAATTTCCGATATGATAATTCCAACGTTCCTACTATCTCTAACTCTGTTTCTGATGCTTCTTCTCTTCAAACTGGATTTGCCTTTTAGTATGCCTTGTGATTTTCTGTTCAAAGGTGGACATGCTCTATTTTATCCACTAGAGAAAAGGAACAATGGTAAATGGGCCTTTAGTAAAAAGTGGTAAGGGGTGGGGGAAGGGGGAGTATTCTGTAGTCTTCTGATTAGGACTGTTAGTGACACTGTGCCCCTGGACTGTGAACTTCACCAGTGGTTCTCACTTCCCCCAACCTTTGGCGGGACAGAGTGGCTGGAAGGGATTGCGGATTTGTATTTCCTTCCTGCCACATGGAAGTCTAGAGCTAGCTGGAATTGGGTATTTCTCTTCCCCCCAGGAAATGAGGCTTTGGTAAAACCCCAGCAGTTTAGGTTCTGGTTAAACCGATTCTCCCGAGGGTGGGCCTTGTTAAGAAGAACAGAAAGCTTTGGCATGTTTTGAAATATTTTTTCCCCCTCATCCTGCTGGAATCAGTAGGGAAGCACAGAGGTACTCACCGTGAAGAGCGGAAAGGACTCCTGGAGGTAAGCTCACGTAAGTGCGGAGGCCTCTGTCATTGAGTCCTTCTGTAGTTCTGAACTCGCAGGCTTGTCCACACCGAGTCTCTAGTAATGACACTGCAGGTCCCATCTTCCTGTTCCAGCCTGTGGGCTTCTGCTCCGCTAAGTTGCGGTCCTCTAGAGCCGCCCGTCTCTCGAATTTTGGGGGCAGCAGGAACCAGGTAGAGTTGCTGATTTTCCATCTTTTATGGGTTTTTACTTGATGTTAGAACAGAGTGGTGGCTTCTAAGCTCACTATATGCTGGAAGTAAATAAGGACTTACAAAAATAATTTATTACGACCAAATGGGGTTAATTGCAGAAACTTAGGGTGTGTAGAGTATTAAAATATGTTAATATAAGTCACCATATTGATAAATCAAAGGAGATAAGCTACATGATTATCTTAACACAGGCTACAATGGTATTTAAAAATGCCCTGTTCATTCCCAACTTGGTGAAGTTTCCATAAACTTTAACGAGAATGGACACCATAAAGGATATTTCAAAATAATGTTTATCGTAGACTTAAAAGAGAAATAATAGAGTTGTCTTCCTCTCAGTAGAGAAGAAGAGGGAGTGCCTGCTAATAACATGCCTATTTAGCATTGTACTGGATGGTTCTGATGATGAAATGAGATTAAAAAGAGAAAAAAGTAAAACTCAACATTTGCAGACGATAGGAGTGTATGTACTTTGTTAAATGACAGGAAAAATGAAATAGTACCCATAATAGAAGATCTGATATATAACAGCAATCCATGTAAAATTACTGGGAACTGGCTTAATCAGCAGTATGCAGGCCAATGTGTAAAATTCTTTTAAAAACCTCAAAACTTTGCTAAGACTCATGAAAGAAAACACAAAGGGAAAGACACAGTGTTCCTGGACTGACATCTTGAAAATGAATGTCCCTTACGCTTTTTGCCAGCCAACAAAAAGACCAATAGAGATTTTTAAAAATGACGAAATTCCTTGAAACCAAGTGTAGCAAAAAAGGATTTGAATGAGTGGGAGAGGGTGTGAGTTGCCAGTATTAAAATGTACATTAAAAGTCACGATAACTGAAAGAGTATGAGCGTTGTCAATAATTGAAGATCACGTAAGACATAGGTTTGATGAAGTTAACATTTCACATCAGTGGGGGAGGATTATATTATGAAAACAAAGATTCACTGTAAGAAAATGTAAGTAAACACTAGGGGCGCCTGGGTGGCTCAGTCGGTTAAACGTCCGTCCGACTTCGGCTCAGGTCACGATCTCGCGGTTTGTGAGTTCGAGCCCCGCGTCGGGCTCTGTGCTGACAGCTCGGAGCCTGGAGCCTGCTTCGGATTCTGTGTCTCCCTCCCTCTCTGCCCTTCCCCCACTCATGCTGTCTCTCTCTCTCTCTCTCTCTCTCTCTCTCTCAAAAATAAATAAAAAAATTTTTAAAAATGTAAGTAAAAAATGTAGATACATATTTATGTAACCTTGGTGAGAAGAACTCTCTGACGTGGAAAACAAGAGAAGACAGAAAATACTCATAACCGTAGAAAGAACAGTAGTAGCTACCATTTGCTGCACAGTATCATGGTCCAGCTCTCGTAAAAGTATCCTCCGTGCGTTACCTTCCACAATCTGCTAGGGGTCCTAAAAGCTGGGGCATTTCTAGTATTTTATGTATGAGAAACATACACGAATGGCTCCGAAAGGTCAAGTGGTGCACCAAAGGCACGCAGCTAATAAGGGGTAGAAGCAGGATTTGTACTTTCCCCTCTTTGATTCCAAAGCATCGACCCTCGTTACTGAGCTACGGTAATGTTTCTCAGCCATGACAGATTTGTCTGCACGAAGGTTAAAAGTTCTTGTATTTTAAAAAATGCCATAAATAAGTAAAAGCTAGATAGACCATGGAAATGGTTTGCAACATATCAAAGTATTAATGGCCTTGATTATATACAGAATTTTTTCAAAAAAGAAAAATGATAGACATATATTTAAAGGACATAATTAAAGAATTAAAAACTAAAAATATATATGCAACCTCTCTTTTTCTTTTATTAAATTTTTTTAACGTTTATTTATTTTTGAGACCGAGAGAGACAGAGCAAGAACGGGCGAGGGGCAGAGAGAGAGAGGGAGACACCGAATCGGAAGCAGGGTCCAGGCTCCGAGCCATCAGCCCAGAGCCCGACGTGGGGCTCGAACTCACGGGCCGTGAGATCGTGACCTGAGTCGAAGTCGGACGCTTAACCGACTGAGCCACCCAGGTGCCCTGCAACCTCTGTTTTAGAAAACAAAAATCCGAAGTATGGGCAGTTACCATTCCAGCTATCACTTTTGAAAACAGTACGAGAAATCACTAGTACTCAGTGTGATCAAAACAATACTAAAATGTGAGGAAAAGCATTCCTGTGCACTACCTATAAGTCTTAAAACTGCATACCCTTTGACCCAGTAATGGCACTGTTAGAAAACAACTGGACACACGTTCAGATGTGAATGGACATGGGGTTGTTTGTCCCAGCATTGTTTGTGGTATTTAAAACCTAACCCTCAGGGCACCTTGGTGGCTCAGTCAGCTAAGTATCCGACTTCGGTTAAGGTCATGTTCTCGTGGTTCGTGGGTTCGAGCCCCGCGTCGGGCTCTGTGCTGACAGCTCAGAGCCCGGAGTCCGCTTCGGATTCCGTGTCTCCCTCTCTCCCTCTGCCCCTTCCCCACTCGCTCTCTGTCTCCCTCTCGCTCTCTGCCTACCACCCCCCCCCCGCCACTTGTGTGCACACGCTCTCTCAAAAATAAACATTTTAATAAAATAAAAAAGAAAACCTAAACCTCCTATAATTGGGTCTTTCAGAAACTGACGCAATGAACAGATAAATCTAATGGCACAGATGGCCGTCCCTCTCCCACATAGTGGGGGTGCATATGGAAAACCCCCCAGTCTTTGTGGCTGGGGATGAGGCAAGGGAAGCTGGGGAACCACGAATAGGCACAGAATGAGAAATCTCTGAAAGGAATGAGCCAGAGCAGGGATCCTCAGACTCCGCCCCGTCAGAAAGCGAGCAGTGTCCGAAACCACACCCATGAGGAGAACACTCACAGCAGCCCCAAAGTCAGGGTCTAACTCAGACTGGAGTGGCCACCCTTCAATCACGCCCACCGCTCCTTGGAACCCAGCCAATTTTTCCGAGGCTTCCCTCGCTTGGCCTTTCCGGCCTTGACCTTCCTAATCATCCTTTCCGCCAGTACACCTGGTCCACTCTCCAGCCCATGAACTTTCTCTGGTTCCTCATCGTGTTACCCCCTTCGCCCTGTTTCCCACGTGTGCCTTCTGAATGGAACACTCCCTCTACACCCTCTTCGGGACTCGCTCTGATCCTCCCGTGAGAGCTTTCCTCCTTTGCACTCCCGCCGTTCACTGCGTCTCCTCTGTCCTATTACCACAAGCTCTACGGTACCTGGTTTCTTGCTGGAATCCCACCGCAGGACCCGGGAGCTAGGCTGGTGGCTTGTTCTCGGTCGCACCCCAGGACCGCACGCGGTGTCTGGTGATCAGAAGCCACCGACAGTTATTTGTTGAATAAAATGAGAGAGTCAGTGAATCAATGATTGCCTGGTGGCCTTAAGATAACATAATTTCCATGAAATTATGTCTTTCATCACATTTGGAAACTTCTAATTTATCAGAAAAAAAATGGCTATTTGTCAGACTAATGGGTTTTTAATGCATTTGTCACCCTCAAGTCATGAGACGTTTTCTCCGTATTTCTCTGGTCAATGGCGAGAAGGAGGAAGTGTATTTTTTCACTCAAAGAATTTTTGTGTTGCGTTTCTTTCTTTTTTTTTTTTTTTCCAACGTTTATTTGTTTTTGGGACAGAGAGAGACAGAGCATGAACGGGGGAGGGGCAGAGAGAGAGGGAGACACAGAATCGGAAACAGGCTCCAGGCTCTGAGCCATCAGCCCAGAGCCCGACGCGGGGCTCGAACTCCCGGACCGCGAGATCGTGACCTGGCTGAAGTCGGACGCTTAACCGACTGCGCCACCCAGGCGCCCCGCGTTTCAATAGATTAGTTCATATGGATTTTATCTGCTTGCCTGCTATAAGAAGACCATTACAGTTAGGTGTTCTGGAAGATGTAAAACAACAGAAGAGTTCACCTTTTATTTAGGGTATATATACTTGCACTAAATGTACGTGTATCCTAATTTCATAAGCTAAGTATACCATTAAATAATTTTTTGCCATTACTTTGTGTAATTTGCAAGCTCTCATTTTCATACTAATACAGGTGAAATTTTGCTGGCAAGAAGCACATAGTTTATCATATATTTTTATATTCATTATATATAAGAAATATTAGGAATAGTCAAAGGTTTCATGGCGGCGTGTATAAATATGCGTGACAAAAGTAGTAACGTGACTATTACATTTATCACGGTGGTGGTTACAAAATAACCACCGCGTTTTTGTTTTTGTTTTTTGACCCCATGGTTTCTGCTGGAAATCTGACTTCTGACTCAGAGGCCTCACCTGCTGACCCCAGGGGATACAGGCTGGGGACCGTAGGCTGTTTCTGGGGTCTTTGGTGGGCAAGACATAGAAAAATCCCAGTGAATTCATGATCAAGTTCCAAGGTGTGTATTATAATATTTCTAGTAGATGAAGTATAAAGATAGATACAACTTAAAAAAGAAAAAAAAAATCGAGGCTACTTTTCTCCAAATTGCAGGAATATGTAAGCACTTAGGCAGAAGAGATGGGTGAGGTGCCCCCGGAACTAGAGCAGGAGCCCATTATCAGATGTGCCCGGAAGGCAATGAGGTTGATGCGGGAGAGCAGCACCTCGGTCCGTCAGCGCACAGTGGTGGAGAGGGATTTGTTCTGCAAGTTAAGGTGGGAAACTGCCTCCGTTTGTTTCTCTCAAACTTACTTGCCACGCTTTGAAAAAGTTACTGAACCTCAGAGCTAAGGACCTTAAAACACCTGTTAGTTATTTGTTGTCCTCTAGGGAGAAGGTGCTCCGGTCAAGGATAAATATTTGAATATTGCCCGCTATCCTCAAATAAAATGAAGATAAAATGGGTGTAAATGAGCAGACACAAGCAAAATTCCCCGTAGCCAGTGGTCATTAGGAATTTTCCTGCCGGTGAAGACAATGGAGTCTTTGTGGAGGCGGTGATGGGCTCAGCGGAGCACTCGGGGTGGCACTGAATGGGAGCTTCTCTCCGCAGGGCCAGGACTTCAGCTTAAACACCGCCCCAGGGGCCTCCGCCCCGTTGGTCTAAGTCGGAACCCTCCGAGCATTTGCGGAGCACGTGTGAGAAATGTCAGGAAGTCAGAACACGCGTAACCCAGAAAGCACGATCGTGTCCACGAGGGTTCGGCGCACGAACCAAAACAGCATTGGCAATGGCCGCGAGCTGGGCCGCCTGCCGGGGAAGGGCACTCGGTCAGCGGAGCTCCCTGCACGCAGATGCTTTCATGGGTGACTCGTGACGGCACAGTGACATAGCCCGGTGTCCCAGGTCCGTTGCTCCCCTTTCCACCTCTGTGGCCGCGTTCACATCTGCAGCCGGGGTCTGGGCGCATCCACCCGGCTCCGGCCGCCGAGCCGCTCACGGTTCCTGTCGCCAGGCACTGGCGCATCAGCGACCCGCCGGGGAGAAGCCGTGTTGGCTGCGACGTCCTTCACTGCTCATGACCGACAACCGATCCCCTGGGCCCCCAGTTACTGTCACTGTTGAGGTTCTACAGACGAACAGGACAGAGATCACGCCTCTGGAGTTTCGAGTTAACGTGCAGAGAACTCGTAAGTAACTAGGAAGCGTTTCTGATTTTGCTTTCCCGTGACCCCACGCCGTGTAACTCTTCTTTCAGCCACTGACCTGTTCTAGAGCATTTTCGGAGCTGGGACAAAGAGCGCAGCACCTCATAGTTCAGTTTTTATTAAATAATACGTTGCTGCATTGGCACACGAGCCTCGACCACACTGGAAGTTTTTTTCCCAAAGGTCACATGATTGCTCACAAGCAAGTTCTGCTCACTTTTATGAGCCCAGGGGCCAGCAAAGGGTGGACTGAACGAATATTAATGCAACTGAGAAAACCAATTGAACCGAGTGAATGAACGAACGAACGAAGGAATGAGTGAAAGGCTGGATGGACAGACGGATGAATGGAGACGAGGGGCGGTGAGTGAAGAGACGCACCCGACCCCGGAAGCACTACTATTTGGACCCCAGGTGAATGCAATATTTTTGTTACATGCAGCAAATGGGAAAACAAGACACAGGAAGCTGTAAACTTGACTCTGAACATTCTCCTCTCATTCCTAAGACGGGGCGGGGGGGGGGGAGGACTTGATCTTGTTCATCATCCAAACCTGATGCTTCTGGCATTGGCGGACTGGAGTGGATTCTCAGAAACAACTTTTGGGTAAAGGAACAGCAGAAGCGGCACCTTGTGACTCGGCTGCACCCACGTCACACATCCTCCCGTGTGGAACGCATTTAGCAAAAACAACCAAGATCCGAAGACCAAAGCTGCCCTGGATTGGAGGAGGTTGGTCCAGTGACGACAACCTGATCAGGAAGCTTCTTGGAATCGTAGCGTGTTCTGTGAAGGCACCAAGAAAATGAAAACTTGCCTACGATACGTTTTAAAAGGCATCTATTAAATGCCAATTTGAAAACGGGGATGGCGGCGAGGGAGGAAACAGTAACGGCGATGAAAGCATTTGGTGAACGTCTTTGTTCCGAGCTTTGCCGTCTGCCATTTGGTTCGTCTCAGACACACTGTTCAGAAAGGAGGTCTGTGGGAAGCAGCTTGGAGACCAGAGTCAGGGCTTTGAATTTCAGTCTCAACCCTGACCTTTGGCGTGACATTCGGAAAGGTAGGTTACGCCTGGGTTTCCTGATCTGGAAAGTGGGGCGATAATAAGGGGGGGGGGGGGTGTCCCTGGACGGATTCGAGGAGTTACCCATTGCAGAATGTTTGGCATGGAATGAGCTCTCCTACGAACACTCGTCCAGACAGTTACTGTGCATTCCACGTAATTCCTGGGGGGTACTTATTAGCCACACCTCCTTTTCAGTTAAGCAGTTGGTTAAGGTCATACAGCTAGTAAGTGACAGGGAACGCTTTCCGCCTGAGGTCTGTGGGTCAAAAGCCAGCAGTCTCCACCTCCCACTGATGCCTGAAGGCACGGGAATTTACAAGTGTACCCTGAGGGCCCATGGCTTTAAAAAAGAGCCCTCCGGTCAGCGGAGTTCAACTCCACCTGAAGGTCACACAGCTCTCTAGGCAGGGGTGGGGACTATCGGCCAGTGCAGTCACGGAGGCCCCACCTGAGGAAGCCAGGCATCTGCCGGGTGTGGCGGCCAGCGGTCTTGGTGACGAGGATAAACTCTGGTGTCAGACCCCCCCCAAGGTCAAATGGGTCTTTACCGCTTGCCCGCTTTGTCGTCATGGACAAATGTCTGTTTCTCTGACATCAACGGCACCGGTAAGAGACGCTCCCAAACGTGATGGTTGCCAAGGATTACGGAGCCAAACGTCACACGACAAAGCGCGGCTCGCTGACCCCAGTGTTCGTTGCTGTCGTTAATCTAGTAGAGAACCAACCTAGCCGCGAGGCCATCTCCAGAACCTGGGCGTGACTGGAAACTATGGCCCAGAAATTAAAGGTAAGACCATGGTTTTCACTGACCTGAGGGTATTTTTCAAATTTGTGAAGTTCCCCATTAGAAGTAAAAACGCAACCTTTTAGATGATTCTTAAAAACAATTTCAATCCGGTAGGAGCTTTTTAGTTGGAGAAACTTTGTGCGTTTTTTAAACAAGTTCGAGAGAGACCCAGAGAGCGTGAGTGGGGAAGGGGCAGAGAGGGACAGAATCCCAAGCAGGCTCAGTGCTGTCGGTGAAGAGCCTGACAGGGGCCTCGATCCCACGAACTGTGAAACCAGGACCTGAGCCAAGACCAAGAATCGGATGCTTTCACCAACTGAGCCACCCAGGTGCCCTCAACCTTTGTGCATTGGAAACATTTGGCTTAATTGAAATTACGCACGAAATTTTATTTTGTTCCACCCTAACTTAAAGCATCTATTTAAAGTAGAATTACCCTTGAAAGCAGAGGAAAATACTCATTTGAAGTAAATATTTAAAAACGTAAGTCACAAGAGCATCTCTGAAAAGCCTTTGCAGTCCTCACTTGCAGGTGGGCTAATATTCCCAAGTTGGCAAGAAAGTGGAGCTGTGCCCTAACAGGCACGAGGAGGTTGACCCTCCCTCTGGGTGGATGATTTGTGCCTCTTCCCGTACCGTCCCCTTATCCGAAAACTGTTAGGTTTTGAATAGTGAAATGAACTGAAGCAATCATCATTAGACATTTGGAGAATTTATTTTTGAGAGAGAGAAGGCAGAGAGATGGGGGGTCGGGGGGAGAGAGAGAAAGAGAATCTTAAGCAGGCTCCATGCCTAGCTCGAAGCCCGACGGGGCTCGCTCTCACAACCTGAGCTGAAATCAAGAGTCAGAGGCTAAAGGACTGAATCACCCAGGTGCCCTGAGAATTTCTTTTTACCCCTGAGGCAACTGGCTAACAGCTCTGGTTTATTTTTTTATTTTAATTGTATAGGATGTATTTTTTTATTTTAATATATGAAACTTACTGTCAGATTGATTTCCATACAACACCCGGTGCTCATCCCCAAAGATGCCCTCTTCAATACCCATCACCCACCCCCCCCATCAGCCCTCGGTTAGAACAGCTCTGGTTCAGAATCACTGAGTTCCTATGTGTCCTCCCTCCTAGAGACCCTGCACTCGTAGCTCTAAGATCTATTTGGTCCAAATATTACACGTTTTCTGTCTAGCATCATTTGAGAACGTAGCTTCTTCCAGGGTCACGCTTTCGTATAGCACGGGGACAAGTGCATTCGTTGCCTAAGTGCTCACACAGACAGGTTTTCTTGGGAAACAAAATACTTGTCATTCTTTTCAAGTGGCTCATCCCATTTGCAGTGGAGGCAGTAAACTGCTAGTGAGGAAATTAAATTCCGACAAACAACTCTGTCTCAGCCGGCCCGCTAACTGCAATGGAACCTAATGCCTCTGAGGAGGAGCAATCAGAAAGTACACTGAATGCTGGTCTGCAAGGGAACGGCCCACATTGACCTCGAGAAAGTTACTGAACGGATCCAGTGGGCTGGGCGAGGGTGGGAAAGACCGGAGGCAGCGAACGGGGCATTGGGGGAGTTTTCCGGGTCTGGCCGCCCACAAACCTCACAGTTACCTTTATAGGAGGTCACTGAAAATCGAATCGAAATGAAAGCCGATTTTACGAAGATCCGGTTCTTGACTAGACGTTTATTTTCCACAGCAACAAATTCACAGGAAGAGGAGAGCGAGCAGGATTACCCAGAGTTCTCTCTCCCAAAGCTCCCAGACGTTGACCTTGTGAGCCCTCCGGGCGGCTGGGAGGAGCCCACGCATCACCTGGGCATCACCTCAGGCGGCCGGCCCCTCTGGGTTCAAGCAGCCTCCTCCCTCATGCTGTCTATACCCTAAAAGTGGGACCAGCTTCTGCATGCGCCATGACAGGGAAAAGACAAGGTAGGGAATTTTTGTCTGTTCGTGTAGAATAACCTATGGTAGGTGACCAAAAGAAATGTGTTTTGGGTAAATTCATGAAATAGTCACAAATTTTACAAAGTAAAAAAAAATGAAGGCACCTGTTTCAGAAAAAGTAGCAAAATAAATGGAAATGAACCTCCTAGACCGCTTGGCTCAGCAGTGAATATTGACATCGCCAAAACAATGAAAAGCGTGTTCGTGGATTAATCCAAAAATTATGGTGTAACGCAGTGGGGGTTGTTTAGGTTACATGGCCTTACGCAAACATCACACTCAATAAGCGATTCCTAAAAAATACTAGTGACTCTCGGAACAATATACAGACCCTAACACATGACCAGGAAAATGAGAAAAACAGCTGGGGATTGTAAGTGGTTACAGCAGAGGGTTTGAGTTTGCTGTTTGTTCAATTATACCTATTTTAGCTCTTGTTTATACATATACATATATATGTATCATTTGATAAAATGAGGCATTTACTTAAAGGGAAAAAGTATCTTTCTAAAGTTCTAAGAAAGCTTGATTCTTTGTCGTTCATATCACAGTGGTTGGCACACGGTATTTGCTGGATGGATGGATTTCGCTGTTATAAAATACACATGGAAGATTGTTTCTGATAGATGTCCTAGGTGAAGACGATAGAAGCATTTAAATTATAACCATTAACTAGTGAAAGAAATGCAGAAAGGAAATCTTTCTTGTAGTTGGCAAATACGTAAAAAGGGTGTGGTTTTCGTCACACCTGGATTTCTGAGCGGGCTCAAGTAGCCATGTACTGCCACCTAGCGGCTACATCTGTAGGTACAGCCTGGTTGGGCAGGGTGGAACCTTCCACAGTCAGGGCCACCAAAAGCCAATGTGGTTTTGTCTTTTCATCCATCCGTCCGTCCCTGTCAGTTCGTTAACTGACTCCCAAACAAAAGCATAAATAGGAAAAACAGGCAGTAAAGCTCAAATATTTTATTAATAATTTATTGTCAGTAAGAAAGACTGGCTAATGGTAGTTTTCAGTAAAAACCTTTACAAGACCATCGCATCACAAATATACAGACACTATAAAAACTGTGTCATGATGGTTTTGGTTCTAAACAGGTATGCGGAAGGTCCCCGTTACACTTTCCAATAATGAAAAATGTTTATAGTTCTAAAATACAGTCACCCATTTAAGACATGTTCTTGTATACAATCTTTCCTCATCCTATGTACAGCTAGAAACGAAGGACTATACTGAAATGTCTTCATGAAATGTCATACCTCAATGGAAAAGGACATATAATGAAACCCTGGTTACACTGAAAAATCAGGGTGCTAGGGAATGACACTAACACCACCAAAATTCGGTCAAAAACAAATGCACAAAAGGTCTTGAAAATCTAGTTAAAACTATGAAAAATCAAATCTGTACAAAACATTTACAAAAAAAAGGGAAATTAAAATAATCAAATTTCTATAAATACATGAATCATGCTAACAAGATGAAAGGACTGATTTTCGTTTCATTATTTTAAACAGACGGATGTAAAATGCAAAAAAGATGTTCAGAAATGGACCTGTCACCCAATTACAGTAGGTTGGGACGCTGGGAATGGCCGCCACGCCCACCCCAGCTCGCCAAAAAAAAAAAAAGCGCTTAAGCACTTCTGCAGAGAACGAGGCAGAAGATCGTTTACGGAACGATCTCGGGCTCGTTCAAGTCCAGGCACTTTGGGGGGAGTCGGGGCGTCAGACCTGCGTGTGTTGCTGCGCATCCAGCGGAGGCACTGTCACCTCTTCGAAGTGGCCGTCGTCTCCGCTCTCATAGTCACTCATCATGACCTCAGACTCCACTTCACAGCACGCCGACACATCAGAGCAGGAAGCCGTGGAGGGGTACACAGACAGGGGCATGTTCTCTACGGTGGGGGCTTCAAAGTTTCTTGGGTACCCTGGAGGGCAGGGGGCATAGGGTTCTCTACACGGACCGTTGTCACCAGTGCCTGTCTTTTGAGGTTCAGACAGATCGACGGGGTAGAAGTGGGGCAGATACTGATTCAAGTGGAACCTCTGCCGGCTTCTCGATGAAGAACCCAGACTACCAGCAGCGGGCATGTCTCTCGGAGGGTGTATGGATTCGAACTGATCGCTGAACTCCGGAGGTAAGGGGGGCAGTTCGTCTGGCACCGGGAAGTCTTCCGGGGGAGGGGGAAAGTCACTCTCAATGTCGTAACCTCCAGGGTAATAGTCCGTATCGATGGCATTCGGATCTGCCGAGTACAGGGGGGTCTGCTCGTCGATAACCTCATAATTGGGGAATTCTTGTATATCCGGCAGAGGAACACTCGGCATCCAATCCGACGTATCCCAGTGATACCCTTGGTAGACAAGAAAACAGATTTCAGTGTCTTTTCTCCCCCAGCGTCGGTTACACTGAGCTCTTTTTCAGCGTGCAAAGGCAGTATCTTTGCTTTGAGGGCCTCCCTGCTACCCAGTGACCCAAAGCTCTGCTTCAAAATGGGGACTCAGAGCTTCCTGTAAGTACCTAACGTTCAAGGAAGCGACACGAGGCTGAAGAGAAGCGGTGTGCTGGTGTCTACGTTACGTGCACTCTTGCACACGCGATTCCAGTCAGCCCTTCCGCTTTCCTGGTCACAGAGAACCCACTGCTCTATTAGTTCAGGCTCAGGACACCAGTAAGTAAGTTTAGGCCTTCAAAAAACACTAAAGCAACTCTTTAGAAGAGCCAAGGTAATTTTAAACATGGTAAAATTTAAAAAACCAGTTTCCTCTACAATCATATAACGAACTTTATATTAGAGACTGCACTGTGCTCAGCCCTAAGAGAAACGATGAATTACGTTAATCTAGGTACCAAAGCATGCCTTCAAATCAAGCAAAATGCAATCAAGCGCTGAAAAACAGAACCCCATCTTTGATAGATTACAACAGTCAGTTTTGTTACTTTCACAAGGCCTAAGGATCACTTTAAAAGGTTAATTATTCTTTTCAGAAACCTCCCCATTGGGGGATGCCCCCCTCCCCGAGGATTACTGAACTCCTCTGCCAGGCAGGCAAGGCAGTACACGTTTCAATGAAGCGCACAAACAGCCCTGTACTTAGTAAGGGCGGCACCCGCGGAGCAGACAAGTGAAGCGAGGCGGGCCCTGGGGTCAGATCTTGACCAGTTTTGTTGAGTGAGTACCAATGAACAACTGGCATGCATCAGTCACCTCTTGATTTGCTGAGGTCAGGAGCAGCCAAAGACTCTTTTGGTGGCAGAGTAGAGAGAAAAGAAAACATTCATAATTAAAACAGAAAGCCGGCTGAAAGGCAATAAAGGTAAGTACACAATACAATACAAACTGTTCATCAAGGCCCAGTCAGCCATGTATCGTGCCTTTAAGCCATCCTCTAGGAGAATTCCAAATGCTCGAGAAATGCACGTAGCACAAATGAAATGGGGCGGGGCAGGGCAGGGGAGGAAGACACTGATGAACTCTGCCAGGAAATTCAAACATGAGTTTACCTCCTTTTCCATTTTTTCTGGCAATCTGAACCTGAAGGCACACGATTTGGTTAGGAAGAAGTCAAGTCTATAGGCTCTCATCAAGTGTAACTCGATAAGGAGCTTCAAGGACACCACGATACTGAGGGATCCCGTGACCCAATCCAAACACATCTAACACTACAGAAGAGACACTTTGCCAGCCCTCACGTGTACATTACCTACAGACGAATTCACAAACCCAGGTGCCCGTGAATCACTAGAAGAAACTCCCTTCAAATCGTGCCTGTTCTGAGTGGGACTTACACACTGACATTGTTCACCTCTCCCGGGAGGCCTCCGGCTGCACTTACTCCGGTCCCCACCCCCAAAACTCAAGCTCGAAGGCAGCGAAAGATGTCAATCCCACCCCAGTCACGGCCACGTGGCCCTGGGCAGGGTGCTTACCCCGGCTAAGCTTCAGGTTTTTATCTTTGAAAGGGGAGTGGAAATCCCTTCACTATGAGGATTAGATCGGAGAATGTAGGTCAAGCCCTAACTCTTAGCTATTGGCAGGATTCTTATTATTGAAAAGTAGTAATCACGGTAGAAACAGGGCCACTTCGGTGCTGTTCTAAACAAAACCAATGCTTCCTATGCATTCTACACTGTTCCTGAAAACCCATTTCATCATTTGGAACAAAGAGGATGTGACTGATGGCTCTCTTCTAGGAATTTAAATCAAAAGCTGAAATGAACTAAAAAACGAATCAGCTCTATTTTAGGCAATGCGTACCTATAGAATTTTTTTTTAAGTCTCCTAAAAATGTAGCAATTTCTTTTCAAAGAGAAGACCGACAACATGTTTACTCCACCGGTACTCAATTCTTGACGTTGAAGCTAGCATTCAACTTCAAATACCATTTCTTAGATATGCCAAGATCTATTTTTCAATGAAGGAGATCTAATGAAAGAACTGTTTTAGGTTCTGCTTTTTAAAACTCCGTCACTACTTTCTGCTTCACCAGGTAAAGACACAGCACCTGTTGTCAGGAAGGTGTGTGTATGATTCACGGGTACCACCAAAACCCCCCATCCGGCCTGCCCCATCACGTCTGGCACAAAACTATCCTCAGCTCAGTCCTGAAAACATCTCCTAGCCAGGAAGATTCCCCTGTGCTTCATGCACTCTGGATCGTCTATTGCTGCAGTTCTCAGAGTAGGATCCTTAGAACAGTAGCATCAGAATGAATGGAGAATGTGTTAGAAAGGAGGATTCTCAGGGCCCAACAATGAGGCTTTTAAACAAGCCCTCTCGGTGACCATCACCTCTAGATGCTCTGATCTGCAGTTTAAAAACTACTAGCTTGTGCAAGTTACATGGGATGACTCAGACTTCAGTGCATTAATAAAGGGCAGACTTTACGTAATTTTAGGTGGTGATCAATGCCCTTTCTTTTGAACAGATAGATAAAGCTTCAGGTGAACTTTCACTAAACCAGATCATGCAAATAATTATTTTCTGCCATGGAAAATTCCGACGTGAAGAGTCAGTTTTAGATAATTATATAAGCTGTGTCTTAGTGGTATTCCTGCAAAAAGGATCTAGAAAAATTCAAGTTGTCAAGATTTAGGGGTCACTTCTGATATCTATAGAGATTCACCACGAGGGGCCAAAAGTCACAAAGACATAACATACGTAAGAGTATTTATGGGCATATACACACACCTGCACACACATACCCAACCCCCTCAAAACCACGAATGGTTTTTAAGACACCACAATGGGCGAAAGCACACTAGTCTAGTAGCGGTCGCTATACACAAACACAACACACACACTGTGACTATACCTTCTTCATTCACCGTGTCAACTACAGCGTTGACAAGGTGTATGACAGTCACTATGGAAGCTTGTAAAAAGGTACAAAAGGAGTAAATTAGGAAAACCTTCAGTTAGAAAACAATGCATTAAATAGGATTCCTTGATATTACACAATTTCTACCTCCTAATGTAAAAACACGAAGTGAATACTTTAACAGAACACATAATTATGCACGACTCCTATGCTCTTGTGGTGATAGATCTTAGACATTTTTCTAACCAGGCTACGTATTATTCATCAAATAAGGTAACCACATTATACCACAATGGAAGCAATTTTGTTGCTCTAAGTTTTCTGACTTAGGGATCTAGTCATTGACAAAACAATCCTTATGTGAACATCTCAGGGCAAAAGCGTTCAGATTTAAATAGTAAAATACTTGCTAAGCCAATTTTCTGGGTTTTGTTAATGAATTCATACGTTCCCAGAAAAATTTAGCATTATGTAATACAACAAAATGTGTAATATAAGCACAAAACTGGCTTTAACTCTGTTCTGTGTACGCCCACTCCAAATTACTTATCTCTTTTTGCAGACAGGCTAACAGCTGAGGAGCTAACATACTAGCAGAGAAATGCAAACGGTCTGCTTGGCTGTTTCCTAGGTAAATTCCCTTTTCGTTTGTGTATCAGATTGTGTGAAAGCGTGGATGCCAAGATAAACGTGTGTGTGTGTGGTAGACACAATGACGGCCCTCCAAGATGTCCCCATCTAATCCACGAGCCTGTGAATGAGTTACCGTCCCTGAGTTTGCTGGTGTGATTAAAGACCTTGGGAAGATTTTCCCGAATGGCCTATATGAGCCCACTGTATTCGCCACAAAGGTCCTTAAAAGGGCAGAAACTCTCCCGGCTGCAGTTTGAGGGAGCTGGGACTACAGAAGCATGGCCAGGGAGAAGAACGTGGCCTCTAGGAGCTAGAAAAGGTGAGGAAACAGACTGTCCTCTCGAGCCCCCAGTAAAGGCACCCTGACGGTAGCCTACTGACCTGTGATGGATTTCTAAACTATGGAACGATAAGAGAATACATTTATCTTGTTTTAAGCCACCACATTTGTGGGAACGTGTTAGAAGAGCCTTAGAATTTAAGCAGAGATTCTTAATACGGTCTTTATGACTGATAATGATTACAATTACGTTAAGGATTAAAATACAAACACTCCTGGCTCTCACACTGTTTTCTGGCAATTAACTCATAGCTAATGTGACCATACTTTATTAAAAGTATTTAGGAGGTATTAAAAGCAAGGAAGGGGATTAGCAAAATATGACAAAACTCTGAAATGTATTTATGAACAACATAATCTACATAAACTGGCAACACTAACGTTTTAAAGATTAAGCCTAATGATGGAAAGAATTCTATCCTGTTGTCCTTGGTTTGATAAGCAAAGCTAGGTTCATACACGCTGTCGCTGAGGAACAGACACTGTACCTGATATCACACAGAACACGCTAGAAGTCAGAAATGAATGGAGGATGCTTATGGCCATCTTTAGTCTGCAAAAGGACTCCACAACATGTTATGAGCCCTATTCCTCTGGGTTTAGAAACAATCAAAGAATAATTAGTGGGGTCATTTCTTTCCACCTGTATTTGAAATGTTTAAACACATTACGTTTTTATGCAGGAAAAAAATTAGTCAAACGTACTAATTCTGAGATTCAAAAATTTCCACTAACAACGATTTTGTTACTGAATACTGGCAATTTTCTCTACTGGCAAGTGTTACCGTGGTGAAGCTGGTAACACAATTCACCTAGGGAAATCCGAAGAGCCCCCTGTCAAACTTTCTTCATCAGAAATAGAATCAAACTTACTAGCAATCTCTTAAACTGTGCTCTCAGTCAGTGCGCTCTGATCCAAGCGGGAGCTGGGCCGCAGGGGAGTCGGGGGGAAGAGATGAATAGAACCTTGTAATCCCAAAGGTGCTGCTGGAACAGAACGTTTCCAACCACCCCATCGGGCTCCTCCCGGGGGTGCGAGCGTGAAGGGTGCGGGGGCCGCGCTCAAGATTAAGTTGCTAACAGCGTGCTTTGTTTTTGTTTTTGTTTTTTTTTTTCAGCCCACAAAACCTCTAAAAACATTTACTGTCGTGGAAAAAAGGCCGATACGAAGCGAGCCAATCAGGAAAGATCTTTCAGCGAGGCAGGTGTTCCTCCCCATTTCTGACAAGCGGCTCCTGTCCGCCCCGCGAAGGAGGTTTTAACTACGGTCCCCTGCAGGCGTTCATGCAAGCCGTGCGAGGTCCAGGTCACCAGTAGTCCCAAGCGGAACCTGGCCACAGTCGGGGACTCAACAGGGGCACCTGGTGCACCTACGAGGCTGCACATACCAGCCCGCGCTGCCAGCCACGGCGTTTCCGAACGACTTACTCACCATTGTCGTCACACGACTCCGACTGGAAGCTGCTGAGCGACTGCACCTCCGACAGGCTCTCCCGGGCACTGTACGGATGCGAAGCCTTCTCCTCCAGAGGTTTCTTGGAGAGACAGGGATCGAGCTCCACTACTTTAGCTGAAAGCAAGAGAGGACAACAGTGAGCTCCGTGAGGGCAAGGCCTCCGGCGCGGTCACTGCTGAATGCTCGCTCCAAGCAGGTGACGCCAGAAGCCTGCCCGACACGGACTCCATATGGGAACGACTGGAAAAAGGAGAAGCCTCTGAAAAACAGAACCCCTGCAAGTATCCTTGCAGATTCACAGAACGGAAATTCCCAATGAACCCGCTTGTGGAGACCATTAGTCGACACGGGCATTAGAACTTCCTTTTAGGGGCGCCTGGTGGACCGCGGGTTCAGCATCTGACCTCCGTTCAGATCGCGATCTCACCGTTCGTGAGTCCCAGCCCCACAGCAGGTGAGCACAAGCCCCGCTGTCCTCTCGGCCCCTTGCTGATTTGCGCCCTCTCAAAACACACACGCACAAAAACCCTTTAAAGAGGTATATAGCATTTTTAAAGCATCAAAAGACAAGTCGGGCCACCACTTTTGACCATATTTAACAAAATCCTACCATGCAAATGCCCTTCCTAATTTGTCATAAAAAGCCCTCAGAATCATACTTGAGAACCTATATCCATTACAATAATGGAATGCTCTCTTCTGAATATTAATACGAACAGGACTAGACTCAATTCCTTGATTAACGTAACATCACAGCCACAGCGCTCAGCCCCGGAAGGTTTTTCAAATCCTACTACAGGTCTTCAGAGGCTGAGTCGATCTGTCACTGCCAGAGGCTCCCCACGTTGTGAATGGAGCCACCAGAATCTCTGGCAGCATTTACAAGATCACTGTTGAGCTTAGTGACATTTTACTCAGATGGAAAAAACCGCTCTTACTATCATAGTCGAAGTCCCAGCTGGGCTTTTGTATGGAGTCGCTGTCAGAAGGGGAGTTGGAAGGTGGTGGGGGAGGCAAGTTCGGGGCCACACTGCAGACGGCCACTGCCTTCCGGTGTCCGTGCACAGACTCGGGGTTAAAGGTGCTGAATTCAGGATGCTCCGGGATAGCAGATCCCTCAAAGGAATTGCGGTCAAGGTTGTTCCTGGAGTCACTTGGAATGCTTGGAGTGTAGGATATAGGACGGACGGGCACCTGGGGGGGGATGTCGGAGTAAATGTTCTTATTTAGCTTTGAATCGAAGTACGGTCTCTGCAAGAAAGCTGTGGCTGGTCCCAAGTGCTTGTCTTCAGGGTCGGCCTGGTGCTGCTTCTTCCGACTGATCATCTTGCGGCAGAGGACGAACACCACCGCCAGTAAGAATATCCCGGTCACAAAGACGAGAATTCCTATTCCTTCGGCCAGTCCGATGTTCCACGGCGTGGACACGTACTGATTGGGGGCAGCGTCCTCACAGTGCTTCCCCCTATAGTCGTGGCTGCAGTTACAGTGGTAGGAGCCGTGTGTGTTCTCGCAGAGGGCCCCGTTGCGGCAGGGGCTGGCAGCGCATTCGTCAATGTCACTCTGGCACCTGCAGGGAGGACAGACACGAGCAACGGAAGTCAGAATACGCCTGGCCTGCCACTCGCACGGAAGGACGGCACCCCAACAGAGCAAAATCTGTAACTCCCCAAAACACACAGCTGACAACAGGGATCCCAACAAAAACCCTTCGGGGTAACGGATCATGTGATCCTATATGCGGTACCCGTGGGAGAGAAACATTATGTCAAGCCGTATTTAAACGCTACTCTTCTAGGATTCCACGGCTGACTAAAGCAAACCCACAGACTGAGCTGAGTGCACCAGTTTGTTGCAGATTCTTTAAGAAAGTGCATTTTGGGGGCGCCTGGGTGGCGCAGTCGGTTGAGCGTCCGACTTCAGCCAGGTCACGATCTCGCAGTCCGGGAGTTCGAGCCCCGCGTCGGGCTCTGGGCTGATGGCTCAGAGCCTGGAGCCTGTTTCCGATTCTGTGTCTCCCTCTCTCTCTGCCCCTCCCCCGTTCATGCTCTGTCTCTCTCTGTCCCAAAAATAAATAAAAACGTTGAAAAAAAAATTAAAAAAAAAAAAAAAAAGAAAGTGCATTTTGATAAATGGTATGCCAGAAACTGTTCTAATATGTGAGCCTCAATTTCGAAGGAGATGTTCCTGCTTGGAAAGATAAGAGTTTCCTAAGACATGTGAAAGGTTAGCAAACAGTTGGGGCACCTGGGTGGCTCAGGTGATTAAGCATCAGGGGCTCTTGGTTTTGGTTCACCATCTCATGGTTCATGAGCTAGAGCCCTGCATCAGGCTCTGCACTCACAGCACACAGCCTGCTTGGGATTCTCTCCCTCTCTCTGCTCCACGTGTGCTCTGTCTCTATCAAAATAAACAAAGTAAAAATGTTTCTCTTGTGGAAAACCTCCCAAAGCCCATCACCTGACCTAACACTTCGCATGCCACTGTGTCCCCTCTGCCTTTCCAAATGGGGGCCCTGGGAGGATGCACCTGACACTTATCAATCCTTCCCTCCTTTAATAAAAGGTAGCTACTGCCCTGGCCCCACACTCACCTGCCATTGGAAGTTTGAGACATTTTTCTCAAATATGTCACGGATTGATTCACTGGAATTACTAAAATCAACAACTTAGGAACTAAGACCATGTGACTGATGGCCAAATTCAGGGCTCTAACCACCACTTGAGTAAAAGCATATGCAAATACCTACAAGCAGCTCACACTTAAAAGCCTTCCAACAAGATTGACAGTGAACACTTCAGTGAAGCATCAGGCACTTAGAAATAACATGAACTGTTTTGTTTTGAGAGAGCGTGCACATGCGAGTCAGGGAGGGACAGATAGAAAATCCTAAGTGCGCCGAGCGCTGTCAGCATGAGGTTCCATCCCATGACCCTGGAGAGTCGGATGCTCAGCACTGACTGAGCCACCCAGTTGCCCCTCACCAAGTAACTTTTGAAAAAATTTTTTTTAATGTTTATTTTTGAGGGAGACACAGAGCTGGAGCAGGGAAAGGGCAGAGAGACAGGGAGACACAGAACCTGAAGCAGGCTCTGAGCTGGCAGCACAGACCCCGATGCGAGGCTCGAACTCACAAACCATGAGATCATGACCTGAGCCGAAGTCGGATACTCAACCGACTGAGCCACCCTGGCGCCCCATCACCAACCTGCCTCTTTCGCGGTGTCTAACAGGCAGCTCTGTGCCTCATGTTGCTCCTCTCGGAAATAATCATCACCTCTTAGCATTATGGTAAGGATTACAAAAGATAATGAGAGTTGAAAGGGGGTCTAGATGCTATCTAAATGTTAGCTATAACAGATTATGAGAAGAGGTCATTGTCATCCCACTCAAGACCGGTAACAACGTCACGTGTATCCACCTTAAAAAAATCGTCACTCCTCCCGCAAACATGTACTGCCTCCAAGAACCCGTATGTTCTGCTTATAAATATCTCTGACGTCCACAAGTATCATCAAGCATTACGTTATCACCTGCTCACTGTTTTTATTTTATTTTTTTTAATTTATTTTATTTTTTCAACGTTTATTTATTTTTGGGACAGAGAGAGACAGAGCGTGAATGGGGGAGGGGCAGAGAGAGAGGGAGACACAGAATTGGAAACAGGCTCCAGGCTCTGAGCCATCAGCCCAGAGCCCGACGCGGGGCTCGAACTCACGGACCGCGAGATGGTGACCTGGCTGAAGTCGGACGCTCAACCGACTGCGCCACCCAGGCGCCCCGCTCACTGTTTTTAAAGAGTGACGAGATAAATTCTACAAGAAGCTATATGAGGATTATGACAATGTGAAGCAACAGAGTCCAGATTAATCAACTTCTGTTGCATCTGCTATTTGATTTGACACTACAGAGAAGAGCAGATACAAATTCTGGAAGAAGCCACTTACCTTTCTCCCCTAAAACCCGAATCACACTGACAGACGGCACCATCCAAGCTGTCGAAACATGTTCCACCATTTTTACAGGGCTCATCTTTGCAATATGGACTAAGCTGGCACCTGAAGAAGGAAGGGGAAATACGCATAAACCTAACACTTTCTACTGTAGATAAATACAGTGCAAGAGAAAACAACACGTAAATTTAGTCAGACGTATGTATCAAGTATCCATCTATATACCAAGCATCCATTTACAAAACTTTTTAATACTGTAATTATGAAAGTTAAGAAAAACACACATACCTCTGGCCAGTGTACAATCCTCGGCATTGGCAAAGGAAGTCTCCGTTGTCCACAATGCACGTGCCACCATAGAGGCATGGGTTGGAGGAACACGGGTTGACGCTCAGCTCACAATACGTCCCTATGTACAAGGCACTGCATTTACAGTAATAACCTAAATGAGCAAAAGGGAACAAAGAAGTCCAATCAGTAACTCAAAAACTGTATCTCAGTACATTGGTTTTTACTAAGAGGAGACTCGGAGACCCATCAAAGTTAGTAAAATTCCTATTCCCTCTGGGTAAAATGTGGTCTAGATCAACAAGCTATCCCTTCTGCTTTTGGGAGAACCCTAACACAAAGAACGGAAGAGAGAACTCGTCGTTGGCTTTAGCGAATCATAGTTTAGGTAAGGTTGTTGGGCCAAGCGTACAGAGTAGGGACCAACAGTCCTTTATTTGAGGGACCACGTAGACAACACTTACTACTGGACATCGACCTCAATTCACAACTCACAAGCTTTTAAGGGCTAAACGAGAGAACAGTAAACGTGAAGGCACTGTGAGACTATATGCTATCATTAACGAAAGGGGATTATCAAATCTGTCCAAAGGAACATAAAGACTGTGACATGCGACAGAGCCGGTGTCTAGCTGCCACAGGGACTGCAGGAGCACGTTTCAAGAACATGCTTCTCTCAGCCTCATGCCTGAGTGACGCAACAAGGAGAGTCTCCTGGCTGACCTCACGTGGCCATGTAACACGAGCACAGTCTACACTTTCATTCAGAGTATTACTGTGGGGCTGACCTGGCCCGTTGTTTGCATATAGTGTGCACAGATGCTTTCCAAAGAAAGTAACAAAAAGAACCGAAGCTTCTGAAATCTCACCCAAGTGTTATTTCGATATTTGCTCTATCCCTTACACAAAGCTCTATTTCCCAGGCACCAGGACTGTCATAATTTCTATCACTGGGAAAGGAAACAAACGGGGCCAGGTGAAAAAAGTCTCGGCGCACTGGTGACGCTTCGGGAGGGTTCGAGGCCTTCTGGAAAACCACACCCCATCTATAACTAGCTCGACTAGCAGTCGCTGGGTGCTGAGCCATCAGATCAAAGAAGGGCACTCGAAAGAACAAAGTGTACAATTCTGAGTCCCGCTGGGTCACTGTCAGTGTGGGTGGAGAAAAAGTGCAGAGTTAGCCGTAGTCCACCAGTGGCTCCTGGTGCAGAACGAGGGGTGTCTGGACACGCTTCCTCTGGGTGCACCTGCCACGTGTCTGCGGGACCTCGGCAGGTAAGACACCACCCACTGCGGCCTCACCGCAGGGAAGAATCCTAGCCCACGCCCGGTCTGGTGTAACATGCACCAACCACTCGATTCCAATACTGACTGCAGTATCTGACCCATCATTTGAATGAAAAGGGGGAAACACAAGTACTTGAGGAACTGCGTGTATTCGTGTGTAACCTTTTAAAAAGGACCACGTCACGAAGCCTACCTCCAGCAGGGGATGGCTGGCAAACGCCTCCATTCTGGCAAGGGTTGCTGGAACAGTCTTCGGTGGCCGTTAACGAGCACCCGGGAGAGACGTCCACCCATTCTTCAATGTGTGCATGGCTTCTTGGTTTGTTGTTTAAAGGGAGCTCCTGCCCATTCAAATAAATGGAGTCCATACAACCCCTGAAGCCATTACCCACTTGGGGGCTTCTTCCGTGCCTTGTGCCTTGATGGCGGATGTGGCCACCGAAAAACACATGGTTATCCAGGTTCAGGGTTTTCAGAGTCCCAGGGGCTGTGCCTGATGCAGTGTGAACTTGGTCGAGAACCAGCCGAGCGTAGTTTCCATTCACTTCTAGAGACACCGCATGCCACAGCCCATCGTTGACTTGGATGCTTTGAACAGAGACAATTCCAGGGCCGCTCCCACAGTCAAATTTGTACTGTAGCCGTCCATTATGAATCTGTCATGAAAACAATGGCCGTTCACATTACTCCCACAGAATCTGCAATTATGAACTCTGATCAAACATCTAAAGGAGAGGCACGGTGAGCACTTGAAGGTAGAAAGTCAGTGAGGCCTTGCACTTAAGTACTACAGAACACAGGCTCATCTGCTCACGGCAGAAAGAGTAAAAATGGACGTTACGGGGATATCAAGTTCAAACCGCACATCCAAAAAGCATCACAGAAATAACAATTAACTAATTGAACAACAAAAATAGTATCAGGTAAGATAAAAAAAAAAAAAGGGGGAGGGGGGTGGAGGATAATTACCACTTCAAGCATTTACATATGTTCTCTACAAATTCTCTATATGACAGAAGACGTAATATCAGAGTTTGAACATTAATGGTCATGTGACCTGAAAAGGTTGCGAAGAAAAGAAGTCAATCTCTATGTTACCGCAGAGCAAATAAAGGAGCTTTTTGGCCCACAAAGTCTAAAACTTAGAAGTATCAAGAGACCATTTAAGTGTGGAATAAAACCATTTCCTTTAATTGTTTTTTCAAAAATGGACCATAGAAACAAAATGGGAATTTTGTATTTTTAAGTCTTCCATAACGTGAGGTTCAAAAACGTACCTCCAAGATGCTGTAGTCGGTCCCGCGAGCGTACATCACAACTGCGTGAGCAGAGTACGTTCTGAGCCTCATGGTCAGTTTCATCTCCAATCTGTTTTCGTTTTCCATTAGACGGTATTTCACAAAGCTGTTTCCAGTAAATGTTACAGATGAACTCCCTGTGAATCACAAAGAGGAAAACATAAATCAGAACCAAGCTGACGCATATCTTTAAAAGGGAGATTTCCCCCCAACACTGATCCAAGTTTTTATTTAAGGTTACCACATTATAAAGTTCAATCTGATGGAAAATGTCAATTTGCTTTAATAAAAAGCACAGCACCCCTGGGTCACTTTTTGGAAGAGAATTAGACTACTGTATCAGTGAGGAATGAGTTCTAAAATAATGAGAGATCTAAATATAAAAATGTTCACGGGTGGCTTGGTTAAGTGTCCAACTCTTGATTTCAGCTCAGGTCATGATCTCACGGTTCATGAGTTCAAGCCTCACGTTGGGCTCTACACAGACAGTGTGGAGCCTGCTTGGGATTCTCTCTCCCTCTCTCTCTGCCCCTCCCCGACGCATGCACGCACACGGCGTGGACTCTGTCAAAATAAACTTCAAAAAATACGTATTTAAAAAAATAAATATAAAAACGTTCAATATAAAATTATTACAAGACAACTTAGGAAAATATTTACACAGCCTCACACGGTTTGGGGAAGCTTTGCAAGCAAGATCTAATTCCCAGTCTCCAGAAATAATGAAAGTAACATCACTCTCCAGCGATGGAAATGGTTATGTAAAAATTATACAGAACAGACAAAAGTTGTATTTCAAAGTGACAAAAGATACTGTAAACAATAGACAGTAATAGACAGACAGTGGGTTGGAGATAATGTTCATGCTCACAGCACACAGAGTGATCTATACACTGAAACAAAAACCAGACAGATAAGCTGGACAAACTAGCAAAGACTTTGAACAGTCCCGGGGAGGAAATGCTACCAGGAATAAAAAGAAAACAAAACATTCACAAAAAGGCTGGAGAAATCCACACTAAACTAACTAGATATCATTTCTTGCCCACAGGATGAAGGAATTTGTTTTTTAATTGAAAACCTTGCATTGCCAAGAAAAAGGGGAGTGAGACGGTCACACATGACTGCAAGAAAGGAATTGGTATAACTTTCTGGGAAACTAACATAATGGTCTATTTAAAAATTAAAAACGTAGTTAGTCTTTGACATCGTAAATCCTTGTTTTAGAAAAGAAAGCACCAATAAATATGGCTGTATGGATACAAGTGCTTTCGTAAAAACTGAAGTATAATTAACATACGATGTTACATTAGTTTCAGAACTGCCACAGAATGATTCAACACTTGTATACATTAGTCAAAGCCTCACCACGATTAAGTGCAGAAAAGGATTCATTTTTAACACGAGGAAACATCTTAAGAACCTCAAGCTCTATGAATAAGGAAAATGTTGAATAAATCATGGTAGAGCCATTCAGAAGCATTAGGTTTACGTGCAATGGCCTGGAAAGATGCCCATAACGTACATTAAACAGGGGGAAAAGCAAGCAGTAGACTTTATGAGATATGGTAACTATTTATTCTTAAAGGGAATGTGAAAAAAAAAAAGCACAATGAATGTGCACATATGGGACTGTATGTTTACATGAGCACGATGATGAAGAAGAGCGAGCATCGCCGTTAATTCGGGTGAGTTGTGTGGAAGAAGTTACTACTGCTCCTCCTTACTCATCCATACCCTTGGCTTGTTATTATAAACGCACTTGACAATATTTACCAAAGCTAACAACAAAAAAAAAAACAACAAAAAAACAATGGCAAGGAACACTGGAAGTGACTTTTTCAAACGGAAGCACCCCTCATCACTGAACTCTCACCTGGGCACTGACCAAACTTGCCACCCGGGCAGACACAGGCGTATTTCTCCTCTCTGGGATCAGCGATACATTCAGATCCCTCAGGGCATGGACTGTCTTCACATCCATGACGGACAACTGGGCATCTTCCCTCTGTAAAAAACACCACCGAAAGAAGAGACAGGAGAGGGGGGAAAGCCCATTAACAGGAACTTCACGAAATTCAAGAAAACGATTCGTGTGTAGCCTTCAAAGGCTGCACTCGAAATGATCCGTACCGCCTGTTTCCCGACTGATGTGCATTACCTTGGCAGAGACACACAGCTGTCCTGTGGTGGCGGGGAGTCACGAAACTCAGTCTGGCCGTGCTGTGCGTTGACATAACGTTCTCATCCACGGTCACCTTTTCATCACAGAACTTCCACGGGCAGTCCAGCCCTGCACAGAGCTTCTGGAACACGTCCAGTATCCTAACACCCATGATTTCCTCAAGGTCAGTCACAGAAGAATTGATCTTGTGCAGAAGCAGTTTGGTTGAAACCTGGGCACTCCCTGATTTCTCTACGAAAAGCAAGACATCCAGATGTGGATGGGGTTCAGAGGGCTGCAAACTAACGATCTGGACATCACTCCTCCTCACACCCAGGATGTTCCGCAAAGCTCGCTGGAAGTTGCGCCAGTAGTCACCAACGAATTCTTCCGGAGTGAGGTTGGCGAAGCGGACGGCGACAGTGTGGTTCAGCATCTCCTGGGTTATCTGTCTGATGTGCACCGTGATGTCCGCCACCGTCGTGAATTTCCCATCGGTTACACTGACATTGAGAAGGTACTGCCCTACATCTAGCTTTCTGTGTGCTATCAGCTTACCCCCGGTGCTGGAAACAGAGAAGAGGTTGCCCATCTGCGGATCAAGACTATAGCTTAAAGTGTCATACACGTCCTGGTCTGTTGCGTGAATCTTCCCAATGACACCGCCTGAGTATTCCTCTCCAAAAGCAGTAATGAAAATCTCTAGTGGCAAGATTGCAGGCGGATAGACACTCTCCTCAATGACCCGAATGTCAATATACGTCAAAGATGACAACTGAGGCTTTCCGTTATCGGCCACCTATGAGGAAATTAAAACCAAAAACACAACACCACCTTGGTCTATAGGTCATCGTTAACTTCTTAATAAAAATTTGGCTTCCCTCACTCAAGTTTTAAAAAGTTACCATGAAATACTTCTAAACAAGAAGCCTATGAAGGACAAGAATAAATACTTCTTTACAGCCCTTTCATGAATTCGTAAGGGAGGTGAGCTCCATTAATGTCTATGATAAAGTAACCAAGTGGATACATGGGCCCCGCAAAGTACAGTGGGATAAAAACAAAGGTAAGAGGGCACCTGGGTGGCTCAGGCAGTTGAGTGTCTCCCTTCGGCTCAGCTCACGATCTCACAGTTTGTGAGTTCAAGCCCTACCTCGGCCTCTGGGCTGACAGTTCAGAGCCTGGAGCCTGCTTCAGATCCTGTCTCCCTCCCTCTCTGCCCCTCCCCCCTTTGATGGCTCGTGCCCTCTCTCTCTCTCTCTCAAAAATACATATACATTTAAAAGAAAAAAGGAATGGCGAAAAGAAGGAAAAAAAAAAAAACACCACAGAACAAAAACCCACAATTGTACTCATTTTATTTCTAGAGGCAGCAAAGGAACCCTTCTCTAGAAATCCACAACATAAAATCCTGAAGACCTTCATACCTTCACATGCAGTAGGTAATGATCTTTCACCTTCCTCCTTATGGCAGCTGATGTGAGAAGGACCCCTTGCTGGTTCACTTCAAACACTCCATCGTCATTCCCACTCACAACGGTAAAGAAGAAGGGTGGGCCGTTATGCGAGGAGTCCCTGTCGGTCACTACCAGCTGCAGTACGCTGAAACCCACGGGCTTATTTTCCTGCACGGAAGAGAACCAAAACGCACACGACTTGCAATAAAACCCAATCTACATGGCAAGAGACACAGGCAAGTTTTCTATAAAATGAAGTATACGGAAAACAACGTCTCACTGCGGCTCCTTTGACAGGAAGGTGGGGGGGGGGGTGGTGGTCTGCGGTGGGCATTGATGGGAAGGAAAGAGGGGAGGAGGGGGGAAGGTGGGGATTTGGACAGGACTGGAGGGGAGGGAATGTGTGAGAAGAAAGGATGTGTGGGTAGCAGGAGTGGAAGAAGGGTGGAGTGGGGGAGGAGGAAAGGAGAAGAGGTGGAGTCGATTCTCTGATGCCTCTCAGAAACCGGCAGGCAGACGGGGGCGCCTGGGTGGCTCAGTCGGTTAAGTGTCTGATATCAGCTCAGGTCGTGATCTCACAGTTACTGAGTTCAAGCCCCTTGTCAGGCTCTGCACAGCCAGCACGGAACCTCCTTGGAATTCTCTCTCTCCCTGTCTGCCCCTCCCCAACTTGTGTGCGCGAGCGCTCGCTCGCTCTCAAAATAAATCAAAAAAAAAAAAAAAAAAAAGCCAGCAGAAAACAAGATTAAGGACCAAGCTAGTGAGAATGTCTTAAAAACCAAAGTACAAAAAAAAGAGAGAAAAGCTTGGTTGCACCTTGAAAATGCTCATCTCAGTACTGATGGAGACCCCCCCTCATTTTACTCATCACATTTTCCTAAAAGTACTCTTTGGAAAAGAGAGAGATTTCAAACAACGAAGCCAACGCATGAGCTCCTTTCAAAAGGAATGTGCCCGACACACTGTCAGCGCCCCAAGGTTACCTGGATAATGACACTGTAGTTTCCCTTGGAGAAGACCGGAGCGTTGTCGTTGACGTCTGACACGTCGATATTCACGGTAGTCGTGTTGACCCTGGGCGGACTGCCGTTATCAGAAGCCTGGACTGTGAGTGTGTAACCTGAAATCTTTCCCGGGACGAGACAGAACACATGTCCACTTCACGAGGCCCGAGAACGGGGCTCCATCAGAAGCAGACTGCCGACCACCCACAAGGGCAGATCTGGGCGACCGTCATCCCCTGCCGCGTGCTGCCCTGGATGTGGGCGACTCCCCAAGCTACAGACAGGCGCGCCGTGAAGAGCTACACGACGGAGCGTGCGCGACAGGGGCAGCCGCCTCCTCTAAGGCCTAAATGGGACCGTCGGCCAGAAGCAGAGGGGAGCTGTCGTAGCCCCTCTTCAACACCTCAGGACGCTCCAGATCACCCTCCCCCATTGCTTTTACACGTGGCCCGCACCGCAGCCAGCTGTCTGACTCTCTCAGGACAAATTGACCTCGTCAAAAGAAGCTGTATCGAGTGAGGTAGATTCTGTTCTAGGGCAGTCCCCTGTTAAGCTCTCTGCTCCCAGAACGAGAGATGGAAGAAGCCAGAAAGGGGGCTAAATCCCCAGCGGATGTTCTGCTGACTCTTAGTCCTAAAGGATGCCCAACAGAGAAGGGCAAATGGCCTGGGGCGCACACGCCATCTCCTCTGCAGGCTCCTGTCGGACGTTAGCGCATTAAAGGAGCGGACAAGCGCACCGGTCACAAGTCCTAGATTTGTTCGGCCCAGCAGTACAGCAGCCTGAAGGCTAACCAGTCATGCTTCCTAAACTCTTGGGAAGTCTCTGCTCAAAAGCAACAGGTCAGAGAAGGAATGAAAGATTTCGGCCTTTCAGGAGGTAGCTCATCACTATTTCCCCAAATCCCTCTAATCTTCCCTTTACCTGTTACTGTTCTGAAACTAGACTCTCTGATCAGCAGTGTCCTATCTTTGCACTTCCTCACTTCATGACCTCCCTAGGCAGCTCCCTGCCTGTGAGTGTTAGCAGAGGGACGGAGAGACACACGAGGGACAGAACTTGTGCCTGGCTTTCCTCTCGTCAGTTGCTCGCATTTATCTAATCACCTCGGACTGCCTCCACAATCCTCTCCGGAGGCCTGTGCCATCTCCGTGTTCCTGGCTTTCAAGTTTCTGAAGTTTGAGTAAACTCTGAATCCTGGCTGAGTATTTCTACTTACGTACGTCACTCTCCTCTAAAACAACGTCAAAAACCACGTGCCACAACCTCTCCCGGCTCTAGGCTTCCACGGCCTCACAATGCCCCGTTTCTCTCGGAGGGCACCACCCCATTACAGCAAGGTGGAGGGGAGCCGGCATCTCGGCCACCTCCGCTTCCTACGCGGGGCCGTGTCTCAGCTTCACAGATTCTAAGGCCTCCTTCACGAAGCTTCTGCATCTGTCTGCTCACGCGTCACGGCACTTCCCAATCAGCCTCTCGGTGTCTCACCGCGGAGCCCCGGGCCCTGGGCTTCCTACCTGCCTGGTGGCTCACGATGTTACACCCCACTCAGGCCTACCATGGTGCTCACCCACACAGTCACCTCGGCCAGTTGCTCTCGGGCTCACCAATACTCAGCGGCTCCCTGTGCCTGTAGCAGCCAGCGTGAACCTCTGCTCTGTTCCTAGAACCCCGTCCCAGCACGCGTCCCTCACTTCTCACCAGGACTCCTCTACTCCAACACAATCTAGTATGATCACCTAAGTACTTGCCACGTCTTCCACGTCTCTGTTCATGCGGTTCCTCACGGCGACTCGCCTCTCCACAACTATGGCTTTCTGAGTCTGCCATTACTGAAAACCCAGCTTCTAGCTCCATGAAGTGCCTCCAAACACCAGAGCCGATAGTAGTTTCTTCCTGAACATGAACTTTTGTTATGCAAACTTCTATCAGCATGAAACACATCTCTTCTGTTCTAGAGATTTTCGTACTGGGATTGCTTTTCCAGTATTTGTGTCTTACTTCTCACTGCCTTAGAACAAGGTTGGTTGTACCCTTCTGGTGCCTCCCATTAAGTGGACAAGGAGCTTCTATTTACCGACTTGGTAATCTGTAAACAATTTAAGCCAAAGTTTTGCACATACTGTTTCCCGGTCGAGAAGCCTGGTCACTTTTACTTCTCCCCGGGCAGGGTCAATTGTAAATGGACTTCCTTGATTGCCATCTGTAATTGAATAGCGGATGTGGCTGTTCGAAGGTCCGTCAGCATCGTCAGCCATAACCTAGAAGACATCACGCTCCTACTTAGGAGACAGGTGAGGAAGGGGTCTATGAAGCAAGCTTTTCTGCCATTAGTAACTAGCTGTTATAAGGCAATCATTTATAATAGAATCAGTAATTGACTAGGGTAACAAAAGACATTTCCCCATCTTCCAATTATTTTCGAGTAAGGCCACAACAAAAACTGAATCGGTCTTCCTGAAATTTCTTGCAAAGATCCAGAAGAACACGGTAGGGGAGGAAATACACACCGTGATGACAGACTGCTCAAGGACGGCATCTTCGCTGATCACAGCTGTGTAGGTGTCTTGGCTGAACACAGGGGAGTTGTCATTGACATCAGTTACGTTAATGCTCACAGTGGCCACATCACTTAATGAAGGTGTCCCCCCGTCAGTGGCCTCCACAGTCAGGTAATATTCATGAGAGCTTTCATAATCCAGGTTCTCAATGATAAAGATGGCCCCTGCACAGAAAATCAAAATGACTTTCATTACTTTAAAATGCCACCACTTTCTCCTACTGTGACTGAAATCGAAACTTTTAAACAAACCATTTCTAATTTCTACTTCAAACATTTATCATTTATATATATATATTTAATGTTTGTTTATTCTTGAGAGAGACACAGCACCAGCAGAGGAGGGGCAGAGAGAGACACAGAATCCGAAGCAGGTGCCAGGCTCTGAGCTGTCAGCATAGAGCCCAACGTGGTGTTTGAACTCAAAAACTGAGTTTGTGACCTGAGCCGAAGTCAGATGTTTAACTGACTGAGCCACCCAGGCGCCCCTATCATTTATATGCGTTTTCTAATTTCTTCATTCAGCAATTAAAAGTTATGAATTTGCCTATTCCTAGATCCTTATTTATTTCTCTGTGATACATAAATTGCTTCCCCAGTCAATACTACCCACATTCCACTATAAAATTGTATTTCTTCTTTCTTCTAAACCATAGTTTACAGTACAATAAAAAGGGAACGTAAGAATTCTACTTTTTGGCTTATATTTTCCTCCTCATTGTTTTTCTTTTATACAAGTGTATAGCTTGTTTTATGTCTCCAGAATAACTATTTACATCCTATCACTTAAAAAAAAAAAAAATCTCTTTTTTGGGAATACAAGCTGGTGCAGCCACTCTGGAAAACACTATGGAGGTTCCTCAAGAAACTAAAAATAGAACTACCCTACGACCCAGCAATTGCACTACTAGGCATTTATCCAAGGGATAGAGATGTGCTGTTTCGAAGGGACACATGCACCCCGTGTTTATAGCAGCACTATCAACAATAGCCAAAGTATGGGGGCGCCTGGGTGGCGCAGTCGATTAAGCGTCCGACTTCAGCCAGGTCACGATCTCGCGGTCCGTGAGTTCGAGCCCCGCGTCGGGTTCTGGGCTGATGGCTCAGAGCCTGGAGCCTGTTTCCGATTCTGTGTCTCCCTCTCTCTCTGCCCCTCCCCCGTTCATGCTCTGTCTCTCCCTGTCCCAAAAATAAATGAACGTTGAAAAAAAAAATTAAAAAAAGAAAAAAAAAACAAAACCAAAAAACAATAGCCAAAGTATGGGAAGAGCCCAAATGTCCATCAATGGATGAATGGATAAAGAAAATGTGGTATATATATACAATGGAGTATTACTCGGCAATCAAAAGAATGAAATCTTGCCATTTGCAACTACGTGGATGGAACTGGAGGGTATTATGCTAAACGAAATTGGAGAAAGACAAAAATCATATGACTTCACTCATATGAGGACTTTAAGAGACAAAACAGACGAACATAAGGGAAGGGAACCAAAAACAATATAAAAACAGGGAGGGGGACAAAACAGAAGAGACTCATAAATATGGAGAACAAACTGAGGGTTAGTGGAGAGGGTGTGGGAAGGGGGATGGGCTAAATGGGTAAGGGGCACTAAGGAATCTACTCCTGAAATCACTGTTGCACTGTATGCTAATTTGGATGGAAATTTTTAAAAATAAAAAATAAAATAAAATAAAATCTTTTTGATTTAACGATTCCTTTAACACCTCTCGTTTCCTTACAGTCCATCCTATTAAAAAGCCTTAAAAGTAATAATTCTACAGTATGCATTAAAACTACATTTTCAAATCCCATCAACACACACCTGCTCCTCATCTGAAATAGTCACACTCAATTAAATAGTTTGAAAGGAGTGACTTTGTACAACATTCGAACAGCTTAGACCACAGGTTAACAAGACGACAAAAGCGTGTATGGAGCAGGAGTCAATACCTCCTGCAACTCTTGACCTTGTGGATAGTTATTCATTGCGATTCAAAGTACTTCGGCTATTCTATATACCTAGCGTATGAAGACGTCAATTTTAATGAATTATCAGATGCCTCCTACAGAGACTAGGACCGAAGAGGCAGAAACTATGGTTTCCCTTAAGAAGCTACTTCACGTGGACTCAATATGGAGAACGAGTAGCCATTACGCAAGACCCTCCACCACCTCCCACTCTTGATCTTTACTCATGTAATGCATCGGACATCTCGACTGAATTCCTGGAGTGTGCTTTCATTTCCCCGCTTAAACGCCGAAGGCACTTAGAACCTTTATCTTTTTCAAGGATCTACTGCCGATCTACGAGCTGGCACTCTGTACTGCCTAACGTGCTGGGCCATCCCGCCTTTTTTGGCAGAATAAAGGCCTTCTTCTCATTTTCAGGGCAGGTTACCTGTTTTGGAGTCTATGCTGAATTTTCCATGTTCGTTTCCACTTATTATTGCGTAGGTGATTTCCGCATTCGCTTCGATATCCCGACTGGCCGCATACACCTGGAGAACTTCTGTGCCGAGAAGAACGTCCTCAGACACGGTGGCGCCGTACTCACGGTATTCAAACACAGGGGGGTTGTCATTTATATCCAAGACGGACACCACAACAGTGCCGGTAGCCGTCAGCCTCCTCGGCAAACCCTGGTCTACGGCTTTCAGAGTAAGGGTGTACACGGCCCGCACTTCTCGGTCCAAGGGTTTTTCTAACTGAAGGATTCCGGAGAATTCATTAATGGAGAACTGCCCGTCAGCAGAGTTCACCAGCGAGTAGGACATCTTCCGATTCAGTCCTGTTGACACATGACATCACGTCAGAGTGTTTTATTTCAAGAAATTTAAATTATTTTTTGAAAAAACGTGTAGCATGTTTTAAAAGGAAAATGTGAATGCTCGTTACTGAGACGTTCCTAGGACTCTGATCTTTAAAAAGCAAACATTTTCACTGACAACTTACTAACCTACAAATACAATTCCATAGTTACCTGGCTTTTTAAGACTAAATTCTACAGCATACGGTCCTGCAGTACCCAGCAGGTCTTTTAAAATGAAATCTATGATTTAGCCTCAGTGTCAAAGATTTATTTGAAAAGTGGTACTTTTGTTATTGCTTCAATTCTTCAGTATTAGTATGACTTAAGAAATTGTTTTCTCTATCGAAAGATTATAAATATGTATCCTAGACTATTATATTCTCCATAAAAATTGTGAAAGGTTTATAAAACTACAGCAGTGTAACATTTGCTGTTCTGTCTCCACATTAAAATCTCTACGTCACTAATGGTTTATTCATAAAATAACACTTCACTGATTAATTCAATTGGATATGAAGATCAGGTAATACAGTCTCTGACCGTAATTTTAGGGACACCACAGATGTCTTACAATGGTACATGCACGGGGCACAATTTTGAGACTTCAAACGTGAATAAAAAATGAATTCATTATCCTAAAGATTTCATTCCATTTTTAATGCTGAGGAATTAAAAAATACAACAGTGAGTTAATCAATATGCATAAGGTCAGTAAGTCAGAGAGACCGAATTGGGGGTGAGGTTCCTAAGATCTCAGACTGAAGCCAACAGCATCAGCTGGACGGTACCTGCATCTGCGTCCGTGGCCTGGACCCTAGTCAACAGCGTCCCAGGCTCTGTGTTCTCAAACACGGTGATGGCGTACGGATCGGCTGAGAATTCAGGGGCATTATCATTCACATCTTCTAATGTGAGCACAATACTGGCTTGACAGAATCTACCCCCCCCATCTGTGGCCTTGACGAGCAGGTTATAAACTGCTTGCTCCTCACGATCAAGGGGGGCTAATGTTTTCAGTTCACCTGAAAACAAACAAAAAAGTGGATTCACTTGAAATTTAAGGTGTGAGCTGCAAATGCACATCTATTTCTTCCCCTTTCCCTCTTACAATGACAAAATTTTGGAGCAGCAATTTTATCAATGCTATAGAGTCAACGGCTGCAGGAGCACACTGAGATCCAGGTTTCCAAACCCTGCTGGGAGCTAGCTTTAAAAAAAAAAAAAAAAAAAAAAAGCTACCTATTTACCAAATTTAAAATATTTTTAAATTGACTTACAGATTCATATGTTTACAATCAGTTCTGGGGGGTGGAACTCCCAGAAAACTGTTACTTGGACTCCTGATATTAACAAAATACAAACTGTAAGAGAGAAAACAATCTAACAGTCTTAAAGATATAAAGATGAACAGAATACCATTCATCATTTAATGAATATGCTAAATTATTAATTTATGGCCACATATTCAAGAAAAATATATACAAAACAGATAAAGCACAAAGTCTGAGATATACTTAAATTATGGAGTTGTGTGTTTTTTTTTTTAAATGTTTATTCATTTTTGAGACAGAGACAGAGCATGAGCAGGGGAGGGGCAGAGAGAGAGGGAGACACAGAATCCGAAGCAGGCTCCAGGCTCTGGGCTGTCAGCACAGAGCCCAGCACGGGGCTTGAACTCACGAACTGTGAGATCATGACCTGAGCTAGAGTCGGATGACCTGAGCTAGAGTCGGACGCTCAACCGACTGAGCCACCCAGGTGCCCAATTATGGAGTGTTTTTTAAAGTTACTATTAAAAACTAAATTTTAAATTCTGGGTTCAAGTAGGTGATATTGTTGTCAATTTTTTTTTATCTTATCCCAAATTTTACACACTAAATTGCTGTGTAGACTTCTAATTCTAAAAGATGCCAATTTTGCAGCATCAGAGTAAATTTTCAAGGAACGGGATAAAATTTCAAATTTTACATGTGACCTAAGACCACCTATATCTGATATGACTTTGCTGGAACATGGTGAATTTTGCCCCAAACCTCATCTTACCTGTGTCTGGATTTAGTTTGAACTTTTCTGCCCCTGGACCAAATAATGTGTAAGTAATTTCAGCATTGGAGCGGATATCTGCATCTGTAGCAGACACCTGCATGATCAGCTTCCCGGGAAAGGCATCTTCTGGAATCGTTTCCGAATATAAGCTCTACAAAGATTTTGAATACCACGAACATAAAACATTAAGCGTTAACATGACTGCCAAGGGAATAACAGAAAAAATAATCATTTAACTTTGGTCACAGAAAATGTGGGAAATGACAGAATTTAAAAATCTGAGGAGCTTTTGAAACCGATTTTTCTTATAAAACATATTTAAAACAAAAAGGAGTCACGTCACAGGTAATTTCTCTGTATCAATGGAAGAGTCTGATCTGACATTTAACCTACAGAATTCTGAATACTTTGTGTCTTTAAGTTGGTTTCATGTTTAACTTAAATTCTTATGAGTGAACATAGTAGCATTCCATATATATCTGAAAATTGGTGAGTCAATGCCTGTTACATCCTATTTTCAATACAGGAAGTTATTATTTGCAATCTTTCCTAACACACAGCCAGGTGACTGCAGTGGAGACAGATGTGATCCTCATGTCATGGAGAAAACAAAGATTCCCCCAGGTCACCAGGGTGAGTGCAAGCGACACCATGGCCAGGACTCTTCTGTTACTCTGCCCCCGCCCTTCCCATCTGACTGAACTCAAACATAATCAACACTTCTTTCCAGTTCCAACTCATTAGAAATCCATGCTATCAACCAACACACAAGGCTAACAGGTAAGATTCTGTTGATTTTTTTTTTCTTAAGATGAGCTCAATTCTAGATGAACTACACTTTATGACTCATGAAACAGGATACTTTGCAACATTGATGAATTCAAATGAGCTAATATCTTAATTTTATTATTCTCAAAGATGACAGCGCATCATATCCAAGTAATGTGCGAGTGTTTAAAAGAAAAACACAGTAAGACGCACACATTTATTTTCTGTACGACACACACAGACTTAACCAACCCCCCAGCCGTACACGATACTGTTGCCAAAAAGTAGAGACATGGATGGGAATGAAGTCCTCCCTCCTCTGAAGCTCCCTTCCCTGCTGACTGTGCTCTATTTCCCTGAGAACGGCTCTGTCCCTTGCCACAGCTGTGACACTGCTCATCTCCTCTGTCCCTCTTCCAGACCGTCTTCCCCGCTCTCTTCCCCAGCCTTCCCTTCATCTACCACTCTTCTTTCTTCCTCAGACTCTCCTCTTTCTTCGGTGGGCCAATCTATGTGCCTACTGACACGCGCCCTCCCTGCAACCAGGCACCTGTCCACATCAAGATGCCGAGCCCTCCGTCTCCAAGCCACTCTCAGAGTCCCACAGTTCGCTTCCACAGCTCCATCATCTGTTCAGCAGCCAAACCCCCATTTGCTGTCCTGCCTCCTAAAAATCCTCGGCTCCTTCCCTCTCAGTAACACTGCCCTGGTAGGGGTCTCCTCCTCCCGCCTCTGCTTCCTCCTCCCTTCTCCCTAGGAGAGGAAATACCCACAGGTACTCTTTGTCCCTTTTCATGATCATCCTCTCGGATGGATTCCATTGTCCGTCATCCAAAGAAATGGCCAAGTTTGCATCCCTGCCCATCTTCAATCTCACCGTCTCTAAACGTCTACAAAACCGATTCGACTGGATGTCCCGTGACCCTAGACTTAATGAGTCCAATACAGACCACAACATGCTTCCTCTTAAGCCAACCCCACCCCAGGCTTCTATCTGGGTCTTTCTCCCACTCGCTTCTGTAGGAAATGGCAGTCAATCCTGACATCACACGCCTGCCATGTTGTCACCCGCAGGCGGCACCACGGGCACCAGCTTGCGCTCTGCACCGTCTTTTGTCCCTTTGTGCCTTTGGCCGCCTCCACCCCGTGCTCTCACTCGCGCTCATCCAAGTGTACACAACACTACCGAACGAACATGTCTTCTGTAAGGAACTCTTGGCTCACGGCAGCTCCACCTTCCAAACACAACGGGTTCCGAGGTCCTCTCTTCTCTAGGACGGAGTCCCAACTCCTCTGCCGATCTAATCACCACCTCCCAAAGGCTGACACCCCCGCCCCTCCCCGGGAGCACTCCTGCTCCGGTCCTCCCACCGCAGGCTTGGATGGGAATGGCTCCTTCTTGGTGTATGTGTTCTCAGATTCAACGGGCCCCAGAGCTGCGGGGCCCTCGTGTAGAACAGCCAGCGCCCCCAAAATAGGCTCAGCCCCAAATAAGGGGAATGAAATCTTCACAAAGCATTTTTAGAGTTAAACATAACTGCAATCTTGTCTGTAATTTACAGCATCTGTGAATGAGCTGTTCCAACTACTGAGCATTTCCCAAAATAGTTCTGGAGCTGATCCAACTCTTGCCCCACTCAACACTCACCTCTGCTTAAACGCTAACCGGCTATCATACAAAACGCATCTGAATAACAGCCAGCGCCACAGGAGAGTCCGAATGAAAGGTTCAGAAAGAAATCCAAATTCCTAATACATAAAGAAAGAACCGCCTACCTTTTCACAGACGGGACTGTTGTCATTTGCATCAAGAACTTTCACTTCAACTATGGCTTTTGAGGAGAAGGTCCCATCGGTTGCTGTGATAGTCAGAAGATAATTGTCCCTTTTTTCCCTGTCCAGAGGTTTCTTCACAAACACCTTCCATTCATTCTGTATATTTTCAATAGCAAACTGTCCCAAAGGATCTCCTCCTATTAAATCAATGGAGGAAGAGGACAAATTGGCTGAAGTAAGTAAAGATCTAAGTGACAGGAGAAATAAATACATTTAGTGTTATGGTTTAAAAGAATTAAGGGTTTTTAAAAAAAATTACTACATTTAAATTTGGCTTATTAACTTTCCCAGTTACTCCCACCACCACCAAAACATCAAGGCATTAAAATGTGTACTGAAACACAGCATTAAGCTAAAGAAAACATAAAAGCCTACTAAACAATACGTTACCCTATATGGAAAATATAGTTGTAATACATATTTATCATTTGCTAAGTTCAACAGAATGAGTCATAAAAATCAACAACAGTCCAGGGGTGTGCCTGGATAGCTCAGTTGGCTAAGACTCCAACTTCGGCTCGGGTCATGATCTCACGGTTCGGGAGTTCAAGCCTCGTGTTGGGCTCTGTGCTGACAGCTCAGAGCCTGGAGCCTGCTTCAGATCCTCTCTCTTTCTGCCCCTCCCCCGCTTTCACGCTCTCACTCTCAAAAATAAACATTCAAAACAAAAATAGTCTAATGACAACTGTTAGCCTCTTCAATGTAGCTTAACAGATGTTATTTCTACTTATTTTAGGCTTACTTAATTAAAATCACCCCTTTAACTCCCGATCTCCCTAAAATACTATATTTCAAAATGTATACCTCTAATCCAATTTATGTTTAACTTAAACCATTTTGCTTCAATGTTTTACCTGTTATGTAATATGTAACTTGTCTATTAATTTCTTCAGAATCGGCATCTGTGGTACTCAAGATGGCGATGACACCGCCTGGTGGGTCATCTTCGCTCACGGTCCCTTTGTATATCTCTGCCGTGAATCGTGGGGGGCTGTCGTTGACGTCGGTGACAGTAACATCCACGATGGCCGTGGAGGAGAGCTGGACCTTTTCACCATGATCTGATGCAACCACTTTAATCTGGTAATGGTCTCTCTCTTCATGGTCAAGTTCCTTGAGGGTCGTAATCCAGCCTGTCTCCATGTTAATGGCAAAAGATTCGATGACTTCCACACTTTGTGACTGATCTAGACTGTACATGACTTGGCCATTGGTTCCCGAATCCAGATCAGATGCCCTGGCCTGGATGACTCTACTCCCCCCTGGCAGGTTTTCAACAATAAAAGCCTCATACGGGTTAGACTCTAACACAGGGCTGTTATCATTTGCATCTTTCACTTGGATGCTAACATCTACAGATGCCACCACCTCGTAGTCCTCATGAGCGCACCTGGCAAGTATGGAAAACTGGTACCACTTAGTCGTTTCGTGATCAAGACTCTTTTCAAGTTTCAGTCTGCCGCTCTGTCTGTCAATCACAAAGAACTCATCCCTGTTACTTTCAGGAGTGTTCCCTTTGATTAGGCTGTAAAGAACGGTCCCACTATGTTCTGCTCGGATGAGGTCTATCTCTGTTCCAATAGGCATGTCTTCTGAAACCGTATAGGTATAAAACGGTTCCGAAAATTTTGGAAGTTGTATTTCTGGTGGAAGTATTTTAACATACACAGGAACCACAGATTCCCTTGACGGAGACCCACTATCCACAGCTCTCACAAAGAAAGTGAAGAACTCATTTTCTAAGCCAATTAAGCTTTCTTTTGTAGTAATTATGCCAGATAGTTTGTTAATTTCCAAATTCTCCTTGACACTTTCAGAATCTGCTTCAATGGCATAGGTGACATCGGCATTGGATCCCTCATCGGCATCACTTGCAAGAACTTTAATGACGGATGTCCCTTTGGGAGCACTGGACCCAATGTCCACTTCATACTTGGTTGCTCGAAACTGGGGTGCATTATCATTGTCATCTGTAAGGATGACATTAATGGTGCAGAAAGCAACTTTTCCACCGGCATCCTTAGCCATTAAACGAACTGAGATTACTTTCTCTGCTGGAGTTTCTCGATCAAGTTTCTCCAAAGTAAATATCTGTCCTCTGTCATTTGTGTAAAATCTGTCTTTGGCAAAGTCATTTACAATATGGTAAGTAATGTGACCGTAAATACCAGAATCCCCATCAGTTGCTTTGACCTCGATCACCAGCGTGTGTAAGGGAGCATTTTCAGCTAACTCCACTTCATATTCGCTCTGAAGAAAAACAGGACTGTGCAGATTGCCTCCAATTACAGTTACGTGAACCTGAGCTGAACTCCTAAAAACTCCATCAGAAACAGAAACGTTAAGACTATAAAATGGCTTCAAGGTGTGCCGGCGCACGTTTGAGAGTGTGACGATCCCCGTTTCACCGTCAATGACAAAATTCTTATGATCATTGCCAGAGAGAATGGAATAGTCCAACCTGTCTATGTCTGAGCTGTCTGCATCATATGCTTTCACACAGGTCACGAAATGCCCATGCATGGCGTGTTCGCTGATTTTGGCTTCATAAATCTGTTGGTCAAACAGTGGCGGATTGTCATTGAGGTCTGTGACATCCACTGTCACAACCACATCACTGCTCAGGGGGGGCATGCCACCGTCCAGAGCTCTTACAAAAATCTTGTGTTGCTGGAACTGCTCGTAATCCAAAGTTCGGACTAGCGAAATGAGGCCGGTGCTGCTGTCTATGTGAAAATGATCATGACTCTTGCTATGGTTCCCAAACATATGGTATGAAATTCCCCTATTTGGTTCTGAATCAGAATCTGTCGCTCTAACTTGAACGACAGACGTGCCGATGACAGCTGCCTCAGACAGGGTTGCGGCATAAGACTGCTGACCAAACACAGGAGGGTTATCGTTGATGTCTTCCACTATGATGTCAACAAATACTTCAGCATGAGCACCGGTCAAGGAGTCGGTTGCTCGTATGCTCAGTTTATAAGCCGGGTGGGACTCGAAGTCCAGAGGGGCTATGACATTTATAACTCCAGTGTTGAAGTTAACAGTAAACTGGGTGAAAGGATCTCCATCCGTGATGCTGTAGAACACTTTCAACCCTTCTGGACTGTTGGCTTGTACGTGGACAACCGGACTGTGCATCTGGATATTCTCCGGAACCTCTGCGCTGTAGAAAGGTTTTTCAAACACAGGCATGGCTTTATTCATAACAGTGATCGGAACTATCACTTCAGCCGAAAACGCTGGGTCTCCTCCGTCTTTTGCAACCACTGTGACAAGATATTCTTTATTTAAGGTGTCAGGTTCAAACTGCTTTTTCAGTGAAATTTCACCTGAGGATCCGATCTGAAAATGCTCGTGATGCTCTTTAAGGTAGTAATGCACTTCTCCATTTCTGCCACTGTCTCTATCAACGGCGGTAACGTAGCGAATAACGTGGCCCACCACGGTATCCACTTTAACAACAGCATAGTAAGGAAGGTTGACAAACACTGGTGCATTGTCATTTTGGTCTTCTATGCTGACCTTGACAATGACATGGGCCACTGCTGAAGGCTTGTGTTCTTGGGTCACTTCTACCACCACATCAAATGCCTCCTGCTGTTCACGATCAAATGGTATGCCAGTGGTTGACAGAACTCCTGAAGTCTGGCTTATTTTAAATCTGCGATCTGGGTTGAGGATATGGTAAAACAAAGGCTCGTTGATTGGGTTCCCAATGGCAGTAATGACAGCTAATGTTCTGGCTTCAGTGGAATTCTCTTTCACTACTGCAGAGTAGAAATCTTGGGTAAACTTCAGTTGACTTTCTTTGCTTTCTTTCACATTAATTTTTACAGAGGTAAAGCTTACAAATCTGCCATCAGAAGCTCTAACGGTTAACTCATAGCGGCTTCTTAGCTGAGTTGTGTTTTGTACAGTTATAGTACCAGTCTTGTGGTCCATAAAAAACTTCTCCCCAATGTTGCCCTCGGTGATAGAGTACATCAACTGTGAGAACGCACTTGAATCAGCATCCGTAGCATTTACCGTGATGACTTTTACTCCTCTGTATGTTGGCAATAAAAGAGATGCTTCATATAATGATTTGGAGAACACAGGAGGGCAATCGTTAATGTCTATTACACGTATAGTCACATTAGCTGCATACTCAGCAAATAAACGTGGTGTCCCCATGTCATGCACTTGTACGGTGAAGTGAAAAGTGCTTGTTTCTTCATAGTCCAAACTCAGTACCGTATGAATAGCACCAGTGCTAGAGTCAATAGCAAAATATTTGTGTATAGATGGTTCAACAATGTGATACACAAGCAGAGCATTTGATTCTTTATCAGCATCAGTTGCTCGAATCACTAATGGGACATTTTTGTCTGTTAGGACCACGCTGTTAGTTGAAGCTGATTCGCTAATGAGTCCCGTATATTCTGCCTGCATGAAGACTGGCAAGTTGTCATTTTCATCCTGTAGATGCACTAAAACACTTGTGTTAGTAGACAAACCAGCCATGTTAGTTCCTTGTATTATCAATGTGTAAACGGGCAACGTTTCAAAATCCAGGGCTTTCTGAGTGACGATACTTCCAGAATGTGGATTAATATCAAAAGCATCAGCTACATTTCCATCTTTTATTTCATATACCACTGACGACTGACTCTGCGCTGTAACCATTCCGACAAAACTCCCAATGCCGACAGTTTCGCTGATTTCAACAGAATATTCTTTTGATGTAAACTTAGGAGAGGCATTGTCAGCAATTGTCACAAAGACATGCACAGAAGTTATTTCACTCATTGGTGGATTCCCTTTATCGGTAGCTTTCACCATTAAGTCATATTCCACTTGGCTATTTCGATCTAATTCTTTGGCAGTTTTTATTAAGCCCAAGATGGGATCAATGGTAAAAGAATTTCCAATGTTTCCTAGGAGGAGAGGGGGTAAAAACACGTTACAGAAAAATGCAAGGACCAATACAAGTAATAGCTGGAGATACACAAACTTCTTTTTTTTTAATCTTTAAAAGTGATTATTCTGTAATTATACAGAAATTCAGGGGTAATCAACATTTGACTAGAACTCACTTCATTTTTATCCACCTAAAATGAGGCAGACTTTTCAGAGTTTTGTAAGTTATGAAAAGCAAGAAACACAAGAAATATTACTCTAGGTAAAGCCAGAACTCACTTGCTATCACCTGAACCAGGAATATGTTGTAGGTTATCCTTTTGTAAGGCAGTTAATAATTTTCCAACGGTCCCTCAAAAACCCTTTGAACATACTTCTACTTTCAGCATTTATCACTCGCAAGTTTTCAAGACTCTTACTCATTATGAAAAGGAAGACTTCAATTCACCAAGAAAATTTAACAAGGTTCAAGAGAGCTGTCCCTTATTTTAAATATCCAGGGAATTGTTGAATGAGCTTGTGCCTTACCTGCCCTACTGTGTCGCTTTCGAAGATTTCTGTAATATTCCCTTCTTAATCTTTTTCAGGTCAATCTACCCTCTACGTCAGTGGTTCTCAATTGGGGGCGATCTTGTCTAGATGGACATGTAACAATGTCTAGACACGTTTTTAGTTACCACCACCTAGAGGGGGAGGGCGCTACTAACTTTCATTGGATAGAGATCCAGTATGCTGTTAAACATCCTACAATGCACAGGGCAGCCCCACAACAAAGGATTTTTTGCTCCCAAGTGTCAACAGTGCCGACAGATAAACTCTAAAACAGACGGTTTTACTTATTCGCTTTGGGCCTTTTCCAGCTATACTGTAGGTGCCTTTTGCTGCAAATGCAACTCCACAATAGTCCAGGTTTTGTATCATCAACTGAAATCTTTCTGAAGACACCGGCAGCTTACTGAAGTCTAGCAGTTTACGATCTCTTTGGATAGATTACAGCAGCGTGAGGGTCCTCAGACTGGATTCACCTACACGCACTCCGTCTCCGTTCTGTTTCACATCCATGAGTCCCGAATCCATTATCCCCCTCACGGAACTGAGTTTATTTTCCCCAAATGAACTATCCCACTTCCCCAAAACAAACCTGACTTGCCACTTAACTGTTTTTTTTTCCAAGTTCTGTTTTCGTCTAGGTTTGCAACCGCGTGTGGCCCTTCACAGGCCAGAATCACTTAGTGTGATTTAGAAACGGGGGATTGACCAAGCACTCCTTTCTCCACAGCATTACTAGTAAACACTTCCCCGACAGCCTTCATTTCCTTCCTTTAATAGTTTTTCCCAAAATCCATAATATAATTTTTTCTGAGGCCAGACCGGGTCTGGTTTTCATTAAGCCTGCCCAGTTCCACGTCTCGGCCCCACGGCCATGAGGAATAGTCTACAACAGGGCAGAGGCCGGGCTCTCTTCTCTACAAGCCCCAAGTTCCAAGCTGAACCCTTGCCCATGAATGGGTGAGCCGTGAGGCCTTTGCCACGCCTCACAGACCCTAACTTCTGCCTGTCTGAATGTATGAGTCAACAATCCCAGATTCTCTCATTGTGCTTTAGTCAGTCACCCCAACTCCAGGGACCTTTCTCACCCTACCTGGGCGCCAGCCAGGCCTTCCAATACTGACTGTTTGCCTGGACTAATATGGAGACTGAGAAAACCTTTGTACAGTGGTCTGCATCCCCACCCCTTGGGCTTTCCCTAAGTCTGTACTAACGAAGGAGCCGACCTACCATATTTTATATTCAATCCTCTCTTTGGCATTTCTCTTATTTGGTGTAGTGAAATCTTAAAGCTTCAAACATGCAAGGCCCAACATGGAGGAACGAATAGATTTTTTCTGCAGTGAAACAAGCTGGTGGTATTAGAACACTCTACTTTCGGGGCGCCTGGGTGGCGCAGTCGGTTAAGCGTCCGACTTCAGCCAGGTCACGATCTCGCGGTCCGTGAGTTCGGGCCCCGCGTCAGGCTCTGGGCTGATGGCTCAGAGCCTGGAGCCTGTTTCCGATTCTGTGTCTCCCTCTCTCTCTGCCCCTCCCCCATTCATGCTCTGTCTCTCTCTGTCCCAAAAATAAATAAACGTTGAAAAAAAAATTTTTTTAAAAAGAACACTCTACTTTCCACACAATGCCCTCCCAGCCTTGCTGTCTCTTCACGCCTCATCCCTGCGAGAACATTCTCATCTCAGGATGACTGTATTTGGTGGGTTCTTTCTAGAACAGTCTTCCCCAACTATTATCATTGCTTCTCCATCCATCCATCCATCCATCCATCCATCCATCCATCCATCCATCC